>NC_088419.1:96735295-96927795 GCF_034236695.1 Oncorhynchus nerka | reverse complement strand
GTATCACTACTCTGGATAGTATCACTACTAGTATCACTGCTCTGGATAGTATCACTGCTCTGGATAGTATCACTACTAGTATCACTACTCTGGATAGTATCACTGCTCTTGATAGTATCACTACTAGTATCACTACTCTGGATAGTGTCACTGCTCTGGATAGTATCACTACTAGTATCACTACTCTGGATAGTATCACTACTAGTATCACTGCTCTGGATAGTATCACTGCTCTGGATAGTATCACTACTCTAGATAGTATCACTACTAGTATCACTGCTCTGGATAGTATCACTGCTCTGGATAGTATCACTGCTCTAGATAGTATCACTACTCTGGATAGTATCACTACTCTAGATAGTATCACTGCCCTGGATAGTATCACTACTCTGGATAGTATCACTGCTCTGATAGTATCACTACTCAGGATAGTATCACTACTCTAGATAGTATCACTACTCTAGATAGTATCACTACTCTGGATAGTATAACTACTCTAGATAGTATCACTTCTCTAGATAGTATCACTACTCTGGATAGTATCACTACTCTAGATAGTATCACTGCTCTGGATAGTATCACTGCTCTGGATAGCATCACTGCTCTCGATAGTATCACTACTCAGGATAGTATCACTACTAGTATCACTGCTCTGGATAGTATCACTGCTCTGGATAGTATCACTACTCTAGATAGTATCACTACTCTAGATAGTATCACTACTCAGGATAGTATCACTACTAGTATCACTGCTCTGGATAGTATCACTGCTCTTGATAGTATCACTACTCTGGATAGTATCACTGCTCTTGATAGTATCACTACTAGTATCACTACTCTGGATAGTATCACTGCTCTGGATAGTATCACTACTAGTATCACTGCTCTGGATAGTATCACTACTAGTATCACTGCTCTGGATAGTATCACTGCTCTGGATAGTATCACTACTAGTATCACTGCTCTGGATAGTATCACTGCTCTGGATAGTATCACTACTAGTATCACTGCTCTGGATAGTATCACTACTAGTATCACTACTCTGGATAGTATCACTACTAGTATCACTGCTCTGGATAGTATAACTGCTCTGGATAGTATCACTACTCTGGATAGTATCACTACCTGGATAGTATCACTGCTCTGGATAGTATCACTGCTCTGGATAGTATCACTGCTAGTATCACTACTAGTATCACTACTCTAGATAGTATCACTACTAGTATCACTGCTCTGGATAGTATCACTGCTCTGGATAGTATCACTACTAGTATCACTACTCTGGATAGTATCACTGCTCTGGATAGTATCACTGCCCTGGATAGTATCACTACTCTGGATAGTATCACTACTAGTATCACTCTACAGTATGCTGCTGGCATAAATTAAAGAGCAGTGTGCGGGTTTCCTCTTTTTTTCTCATGTTATTCAACTGTTACCATCCACCTGCAAAAATGAGTGGCATACCCTCTATATGGTATAAACGGTATTAACGGTATAAACGGTATATGGTATAAACGGTATATGGTATAAACGGTATATGGTATAAACGGTATAAACGGTATATGGTATAAACGGTATATGGTATAAATGGTATAAACGGTATATGGTATAAACGGTATAAATGGTATAAACGGTATAAACGGTATATGGTATAAACGGTATATGGTATAAACGGTATAAACGGTATAAACGGTATATGGTATAAACGGTATATGGTATAAACGGTATAAACGGTATATGGTATAAACGGTATATGGTATAAACGGTATACGGTATAAACGGTATAAACGGTATAAACGGCATAAACGGTATAAACGGCATAAACGGTATAAACGGCATAAACGGTATAAACGGCATAAACGGTATAAACGGTATATGGTATAAACGGTATATGGTATAAACGGTATAAACGGTATATGGTATAAACGGTATATGGTATAAACGGTATAAACGGTATATGGTATAAACGGTATAAACGGTATATGGTATAAACGGTATAAACGGTATATGGTATAAACGGTATAAACGGTATATGGTATAAACGGTATATGGTATAAACGGTATAAACGGTATAAACGGTATATGGTATAAAAGGTATATGGTATAAACGGTATATGGTATAAACGGTATATGGTATAAACGGTATAAACGGTATAAACGATATATGGTATAAACGGTATAAACGGTATATGGTATAAACGGTATAAACGGTATATGGTATAAACGGTATAAACGGTATAAACGGTATATGGTATAAACGGTATATGGTATAAACGGTATATGGTATAAACGGTATATGGTATAAACGGTATAAACGGTATATGGTATAAACGGTATAAACGGTATAAACGGTATATGGTATAAACGGTATATGGTATAAACGGTATATGGTATAAACGGTATAAACGGTATATGGTATAAACGGTATAAACGGTATATGGTATAAACGGTATAAACGGTATAAACGGTATATGGTATAAACGGTATAAACGGTATATGGTATAAACGGTATATGGTATAAACGGTATATGGTATAAACGGTATAAACGGTATAAACGGTATATGGTATAAATGGTATATGGTATAAACGGTATATGGTATAAACGGTATATGGTATAAACGTATAAACGGTATATGGTATAAATAAACGGTATAAACGGTATATGGTATAAACGGTATAAACGGTATATGGTATAAACGGGTATATATGGTATAAACGGTATAAACGGTATAAACGGTATAAACGGTATAAACGGTATATGGTATAAACGGTATATGGTATAAACGGTATATGGTATAAACGTATAAACGGTATATGGTATAAACGGGTATAAACGGTATATGGTATAAACGGTATATGGTATAAACGGTATATGGTATAAACGGTATATGGTATAAACGGTATATGGTATAAAACGGTATAAACAGTATAAACGGTATAAACGGTATATGGTATAAACGGTATATGGTATAAACGGTATATGTATAAACGGTATAAACGGTATATGGTATAACGGTATAAACGGTATAAAAACGGTATATGGTATAAACGGTATATGGTATAAACGGTATATGGTATAAACGGTATAAACGGTATATGGTATAAACGGTATAAACGGTATATGGTATAAACGGTATATGGTATAAACGGTATAAACGGTATAAACGGTATATGGTATAAACGGTATATGGTATAAACGGTATAAACGGTATATGGTATAAACGGTATATGGTATAAACGGTATAAACGGTATATGGTATAAACGGTATAAACGGTATATGGTATAAACGGTATAAACGGTATAAACGGTATAAACGGTATATGGTATAAACGGTATATGGTATAAACGGTATATGGTATAAACGGTATAAACGGTATAAACGGTATATGGTATAAACGGTATAAACGGTATAAACGGTATATGGTATAAACGGTATATGGTATAAACGGTATATGGTATAAACGGTATATGGTATAAACGGTATAAACGGTATAAACGGTATAAACGGTATATGGTATAAACGGTATATGGTATAAACGGTATAAACGGTATAAACGGTATAAACGGTATATGGTATAAATAAACGGTATATGGTATAAACGGTATATGGTATAAACGGTATATGGTATAAACGGTATATGGTATAAACGGTATATGGTATAAACGGTATAAACGGTATAAACGGTATATGGTATAAACGGTATATGGTATAAACGGTATATGGTCCAAGCCTTATCATCACTAACTATCATAACTATCAGTACGTCTCCTTTTATGCCCCTTATTAAACACTGAGGCAGCAGTATAGGGGAGAAAGGGGAGCACAGGGAAGGCTGGTAGACAGAGAAAGTCAACAGAGAGTCAACAGGGGTAGGTTCCTCTTTAACCTGTTCCCCCCTTCCCCCTGTCTGTAATCCCACACCAGGCTGCAGCAGCTGAGGGTCAGAGAGAGTCCCATTGTTCACTACTGAAGTGGCAGCATACGCTGCTGTGGTGTGTGTGTGTGTGTGTGTGTGTGTGAGGCCTAGCACCCAGCCTGTCGGAAATCCCCCCATGGTCTATATGATACCACAGCACTGGCTGGCTGAGATTCACAGCGTCTGGTATGTGTACAGCTGTACGGGAGCTTGACGGGGGGGCTTTGTGTGTGTGTGTGTGTGTGTGTGTCGGGGGGGTGGAATTCCCCAACATTCCGTTATGTGTAGGGGGAGAAGATATGAATGCCTATTCAACAACACAGTCAGGCATTTCTAATGATTAACATAATCTGATACCTAGTGTCTATTCAACAACACAGTCAGGCATTTCTAATGCAGAACATAATCTGAACAGGGCTATCATACTGTACTCTAAGCAGGACACACAATCTACTGTGTGTGTGGGTGTGTGTGTTTATATTCGTGTGTGTGTGTGTGTGTGTGTTTCTATTCATGTGTGTGTGTGTGTGTGTGTGTTTCTAGTCGTGTGTGTGTGTGTGTGTTTCTATTCGTGTGTGTGTGTGTGTGTGTGTGTGTGTGTGTGTGTGTTTCTATTCGTGTGTGTGTGTGTGTGTGTGTTTCTATTCGTGTGTGTGTGTGTGGGGGGGGGATTTGGGGTTTGAAACTAGAGCGACGGGGTTGAACTACAGAAGGCTTTGAGGAATCTAGACATGCATCAATAATCTTTAGTCTTATTCAGTTCCCTCCTGTACATTCAAACAATATTATTGATTTCACATACATACCATACTACACATACTGATTTATTGACAAGTCAGTTTCATGCAGGTTGTTTATTTACACAGTAGCTAGTCTAAGATTTTGACAAAAAATAAAATAAATAGAACAGGCCACTTCCTGTAAATCACCCCCTTTAGTTAGGTGTGCCAGTGCAATGATATTGTGACACACAGGAACCTCATCTAGCATCTAGGCCTATCCCTATTCTTTATCCAGTTAAAATGAACTGCCAATCCTGCTGTCTATCCATTCAGCCCGTTACTTCAGTCTACAGGTCTGAGTCAGGACCGATGAGAAAGGGCTTCTATCTATTCTCATTTACTAAAGGCTCAACGTTTACTGTGTTTACAGATACACATACCTCTCCCTTTCCCCAGAAACCTGGGCTTGGCCAATCAAATACCTCTCCCTCTCCCCAGAAACCTGGGCTTGGCCAATCAAATACCTCTCCCTTTCCTAAAAACCTGGCCTTGAAATATCTCTCCCTTTCCCCATAACCTGGGCTTGGCCAATCAAATACCTCTCCCTTTCCCCAGAAACCTGGGCTTGGCCAATCAAATACCTCTCCCTCTCCCCAGAAACCTGGACTTGGCCAATCAAATACCTCTCCCTTTCCTAAAAACCTGGCCTTGAAATACCTCTCCCTTTCCCCATAACCTGGGCTTGGCCAATCAAATACCTCTCCCTTTCCTAAAAACCTGGCCTTGAAATACCTCTCCCTTTCCCCATAACCTGGGCTTGGCCAATCAAATACGTCTCCCTTTCCCCAAAAACCTGGGCTTGGCCAATCAAAATACGTCTCCCTTTCCCCAAAAACCTGGGCTTGGCCAATCAAAATACGTCTCCCTTTCCCCAAAAACCTGGGCTTGGCCAATCAAATACGTCTCCCTTTCCCCAAAAACCAGGGCTTGGCCAATCAAAATACGTCTCCCTTTCCCCAAAAACCTGGACTTGGCCAATGAATGAACCCCCTCCTTATGCGCTAAAGAGGTGTGGTGCTGTGCAAGGCAGGGTGAATGTACGCTCCAGCTGCATCACTATGGCAACAAGGTGTTGCCAAGCCTGTCATGAGGTAGAAAACCAACAGTGTACTTTACGCCCCACAGACATAGTGATTTGGCAGAGGGAGGCACACTGGGAGACGGCTCCCAAATAGCACCCTATTCCCTATACAGTGACCAGAGCTCTATGCGCTCTTCACAAAAGTAGTGCACTACATAGGGAACATGGTGTCGTTTGGGACATAAGATGGGTGATGCACATTTTCCAAACACTAGCTAGCAGGTCAGTTGTCACTCAGTGTTCTCGTCCAATCCCCCTCACTTTAACACTTACCTATTGTGTACAGAAGAAAACTAAATCCTGTTGTATTTTACACTGAGAATAGTTAGTTCTCTCTTGTGTTGTGGAGGAAATATGTCTGCAGTATATGCTGTTGATATAGGCTACATGGTGATCTATAGAGACTGTTGATATAGGCTACACGGTGATCTATAGAGACTGTTGATATAGGCTACATGGTGATCTATAGAGACTGTTGATGGAGGCTACATGGTGATCTATAGAGACTGTTGATGGAGGCTACATGGTGATCTATAGAGACTGTTTATGGAGGCTACATGATGATATATAGAGACTGTTGATGGAGGCTACATGGTGATCTATAGAGACTGTTGATATAGGCTACATGGTGATCTATAGAGACTGTTGTTATAGGCTACATGGGGATCTATAGAGACTGTTAATGGAGGCTACATGGTGATCTATAGAGACTGTTGATATAGGCTACATGGTGATCTATAGAGACTGTTGATATAGGCTAGATGGTGATCTATAGAGACGGTTGATATAGGCTACATGGTGATCTATAGAGACTGTTGATGGAGGCTACATGGTGATCTATAGAGGCTGTTGATATAGGCTACATGGTGATCTATAGAGACCGTTGATATAGGCTACATGGTGATCTATAGAGACTGTTGATATAGGCTACATGGTGATCTATAGAGACTGTTGATATAGGCTACATGGGGATCTATAGAGACTGTTAATGGAGGCTACATGGTGATCTATAGAGACTGTTAATGGAGGCTACATGGTGATCTATAGAGACTGTTGATATAGGCTACATGGTGATCTATAGAGACTGTTGATGGAGGCTACATGGTGATCTATAGAGACTGTTGATATAGGCTACATGGTGATCTATAGAGACTGTTGATATAGGCTACATGGTGATCTATAGAGACTGTTGATATAGGCTACATGGTGATCTATAGAGACTGTTGATGGAGGCTACATGGTGATCTATAGAGGCTGTTGATATAGGCTACATGGTGATCTATAGAGACTGTTGATATAGGCTACATGGTGATCTATAGAGACTGTTGATATAGGCTACATGGTGATCTATAGAGACTGTTGATATAGGCTACATGGTGATCTATAGAGACTGTTGATATAGGCTACATGGTGATCTATAGAGACTGTTGATATAGGCTACATGGTGATCTATAGAGACTGTTGATATAGGCTACATGGTGATCTATAGAGACTGTTGATATAGGCTACATGGTGATCTATAGAGACTGTTGATGGAGGCTACATGGTGATCTATAGAGGCTGTTGATATAGGCTATATGGTGATCTATAGAGACTGTTGATATAGGCTACACAGTGATCTATAGAGACTGTTGATATAGGCTACATGGTGATCTATAGAGACTGTTGATGGAGGCTACATGGTGATCTATAGAGACTGTTGATGTAGGCTACATGGTGATCTATAGAGACTGTTTATGGAGGCTACATGATGATATATAGAGACTGTTGATGGAGGCTACATGGTGATCTATAGAGACTGTTGATATAGGCTACATGGTGATCTATAGAGACTGTTGATATAGGCTACATGGGGATCTATAGAGACTGTTAATGGAGGCTACATGGTGATCTATAGAGACTGTTGATATAGGCTACATGGTGATCTATAGAGACTGTTGATATAGGCTACATGGTGATCTATAGAGACTGTTGATATAGGCTACATGGTGATCTATAGAGACTGTTGATGGAGGCTACATGGTGATCTATAGAGGCTGTTGATATAGGCTACATGGTGATCTATAGAGACTGTTGATATAGGCTACATGGTGATCTATAGAGGCTGTTGATATAGGCTACATGGTGATCTATAGAGACTGTTGATGTAGGCTACATGGTGATCTATAGAGACTGTTGATGTAGGCTATATGGTGATCTATAGAGACTGTTGATGGAGGCTACATGGTGATCTATAGAGGCTGTTGATGGAGGCTACATGGTGATCTATAGAGTTGGGACTGTTGATGGAGGATACTACATGGTGATCTATAGAGACGTTGATGCTGGCTATTGATAGAGACTGAGGCTACACAGTGATCTATAGAGACTGTTGATGGAGGCTACATGGTGATCTATAGAGGCTGTTGATGTAGGCTACATGGTGATCTATAGAGACTGTTGATGTAGGCTACACGGTGATCTATAGAGACTGTTGATGTAGGCTACACGGTGATCTATAGAGACTGTTGATATAGGCTACATGGTGATCTATAGAGACTGTTGATATAGGCTACACGGTGATCTATAGAGACTGTTGATATAGGCTACATGGTGATCTATAGAGACTGTTGATATAGGCTACATGTGATCTATAGAGACTGTTGATGTAGGCTACATGGTGATCTATAGAGACTGTTGATGGAGGCTACATGGTGATCTATAGAGACTGTTGATATAGGCTACATGGTGATCTATAGAGACTGTTGATATAGGCTACATGGTGATCTATAGAGACTGTTGATTGGTGATATAGAGACTGTTGATATAGGCTACATGGTGATCTATAGAGACTGTTGATATAGGCTACATGGTGATCTATAGAGACTGTTGATATAGGCTACATGGTGATCTATAGAGACTGTTGATAGGCTACATGGTGATCTATAGAGACTGTTGATGGAGGCTACATGGTGATCTATAGAGACTGTTGATATAGGCTACATGGTGATCTATAGAGACTGTTGATATAGGCTACATGGTGATCTATAGAGACTGTTGATATAGGCTACATGGTGATCTATAGAGACTGTTGATATAGGCTACATGGTGATCTATAGAGACTGTTGATATAGGCTACATGGTGATCTATAGAGACTGTTGATGGAGGCTACATGGTGATCTATAGAGACTGTTGATATAGGCTACATGGTGATCTATAGAGACTGTTGATGGAGGCTACATGGTGATCTATAGAGACTGTTGATATAGGCTACATGGTGATTTATAGAGACTGTTGATATAGGCTACATGGTGATCTATAGAGACTGTTGATATAGGCTACATGGTGATCTATAGAGACTGTTGATAGGCTACATGGTGATCTATAGAGACTGTTGATATAGGCTACATGGTGATCTATAGAGACTGTTGACTGTGATGATGTTGATAGGCTACATGGTGATCTATAGAGACTGTTGATATAGGCTACATGGTGATCTATAGAGACTGTTGATGGAGGCTACATGGTGATCTATAGAGACTGTTGATATAGGCTACATGATGATCTATAGAGACTGTTGATATAGGCTGATCTATAGAGACTGTTGATGGAGGCTACATGGTGATCTATAGAGACTGTTGATGGAGGCTACATGGTGATCTATAGAGACTGTTGATGGAGGCTACATGGTGATCTATAGAGACTGTTGATATAGGCTACATGGTGATCTATAGAGACTGTTGATATAGGCTACATGGTGATCTATAGAGACTGTTGATATAGGCTACATGGTGATCTATAGAGACTGTTGATGGAGGCTACATGGTGATCTATAGAGACTGTTGATATAGGCTACATGGTGATTTATAGATGTTGATGTAGGCTACATAGAGAGACTGTTGATGTAGGCTACATGGTGATCTATAGAGACTGTTGATATAGGCTACATGGTGATCTATAGAGACTGTTGATATAGGCTACATGGTGATCTATAGAGACTGTTGATATAGGCTACATGGTGATCTATAGAGACTGTTGATATAGGCTACATGGTGATCTATAGAGACTGTTGATGGAGGCTACATGGTGATCTATAGAGACTGTTGATATAGGCTACATGGTGATTTATAGAGACTGTTGATGTAGGCTACATGGTGATCTATAGAGACTGTTGATATAGGCTACATGGTGATCTATAGAGACTGTTGATATAGGCTACATGGTGATCTATAGAGACTGTTGATATAGGCTACATGGTGATCTATAGAGACTGTTGATATAGGCTACATGGTGATCTATAGAGACTGTTGATATAGGCTACATGGTGATCTATAGAGACTGTTGATATAGGCTACATGATGATCTATAGAGACTGTTGATATAGGCTACATGGTGATCTATAGAGACTGTTGATATAGGGTACATGGTGATCTATAGAGACTGTTGATATAGGATACATGGTGATCTATAGAGACTGTTGGTATAGGCTACATGATGATCTATAGAGACTGTTGATATAGGCTACATGGTGATCTATAGAGACTGTTGATATAGGCTAGGCTATAGAGGCTGTTGATGGAGGCTATGGTGATCTATAGAGACTGTTGATATAGGCTACATGGTGATCTATAGAGACTGTTGATATAGGCTACATGGTGATCTATAGAGACTGTTGATGGAGGCTACATGGTGATCTATAGAGACTGTTGATATAGGCTACATGGTGATCTATAGAGACTGTTGATATAGGCTACATGGTGATCTATAGAGACTGTTGATGGAGGCTACATGGTGATCTATAGAGACTGTTGATGTAGGCTACATGATGATCTATAGAGACTGTTGATATAGGCTACATGATGATCTATAGAGACTGTTGATGGAGGCTACATGGTGATCTATAGAGACTGTTGATATAGGCTACATGGTGATCTATAGAGACTGTTGATATAGGCTACATGGTGATCTATAGAGACTGTTGATATAGGCTACATGGTGATCTATAGAGACTGTTGATATAGGCTACATGGTGATCTATAGAGACTGTTGATATAGGCTACATGGTGATCTATAGAGACTGTTGATATAGGCTACATGGTGATCTATAGAGACTGTTGATATAGGCTACATGGTGATCTATAGAGACTGTTGATATAGGCTACATGGTGATCTATAGAGACTGTTGATGGAGGCTACATGGTGATCTATAGAGACTGTTGATATAGTCTACATGGTGATCTATAGAGACTGTTGATATAGGCTACATGGTGATCTATAGAGACTGTTGATATAGGCTACATGGTGATCTATAGAGACTGTTGATATAGGCTACATGGTGATCTATAGAGACTGTTGATATAGGCTACATGATGATCTATAGAGACTGTTGATATAGGCTACATGGTGATCTATAGAGACTGTTGATATAGGCTACATGATGATCTATAGAGACTGTTGATATAGGCTACATGGTGATCTATAGAGACTGTTGATGGAGGCTACATGGTGATCTATAGAGACTGTTGATATAGGCTACATGGTGATCTATAGAGACTGTTGATATAGGCTACATGGTGATCTATAGAGACTGTTGATGTAGGCTGATGATCTATAGATGGAGGCTACATGGTGATATATAGAGACTGTTGATATAGGCTACATATAGGCTACATGGTGATCTATAGAGACTGTTGATATAGGCTACATGGTGATCTATAGAGACTGTTGATATAGGCTACATGGTGATCTATAGAGACTGTTGATATAGGCTACATGGTGATCTATAGAGACTGTTGATATAGGCTACATGGTGATCTATAGAGACTGTTGATGGATATAGGCTACATGGTGATCTATAGAGACTGTTGATGGAGGCTACATGGTGATCTATAGAGACTGTTGATGGAGGCTACATGGTGATCTATAGAGACTGTTGATATAGGCTACATGGTGATCTATAGAGACTGTTGATATAGGCTACATGGTGATCTATAGAGACTGTTGATATAGGCTACATGGTGATCTATAGAGACTGTTGATATAGGCTACATGGTGATCTATAGAGACTGTTGATGGAGGCTACATGGTGATCTATAGAGACTGTTGATATAGGCTACATGGTGATCTATAGAGACTGTTGATGGAGGCTACATGGTGATCTATAGAGACTGTTGATATAGGCTACATGGTGATCTATAGAGACTGTTGATATAGGCTACATGGTGATCTATAGAGACTGTTGATATAGGCTACATGGTGATCTATAGAGACTGATCTACATGGTGATCTAGAGACTGTTGATATAGGCTCTATGGAGACTGATCTATAGATCTATAGACTGTTGATATAGGCTACATGGTGATCTATAGAGACTGTTGATATAGGCTACATGGTGATCTATAGAGACTGTTGATATAGGCTACATGGTGATTATAGAGACTGTTGATGGAGGCTACATGGTGATCTATAGAGACTGTTGATATAGGCTACATGGTGATCTATAGAGACTGTTGATATAGGCTACATGGTGATCTATAGAGACTGTTGATGGAGGCTACATGGTGATCTATAGAGACTGTTGATATAGGCTACATGGTGATCTATAGAGACTGTTGATATAGGCTACATGGTGATCTATAGAGACTGTTGATATAGGCTACATGGTGATCTATAGAGACTGTTGATATAGGCTACATGGTGATCTATAGAGACTGTTGATATAGGCTACATGGTGATCTATAGAGACTGTTGATATAGGCTACATGGTGATCTATAGAGACTGTTGATATAGGCTACATGGTGATCTATAGAGACTGTTGATATAGGCTACATGGTGATCTATAGAGACTGTTGATGGAGGCTACATGGTGATCTATAGAGACTGTTGATGGAGGCTACATGGTGATGAGACTGTTGATGGAGGCTACATGGTGATCTATAGAGACTGTTGATATAGGCTACATGGTGATCTATAGAGACTGTTGATATAGGCTACATGGTGATCTATTGAGTGACTATAGGACATGGTGATCTATAGAGACTGTTGATATAGGCTACATGGTGATCTATAGAGACTGTTGATGGAGGCTACATGGTGATCTATAGAGACTGTTGATATAGGCTACATGGTGATCTATAGAGACTGTTGATGTAGGCTACATGGTGATCTATAGAGACTGTTGATATAGGCTACATGGTGATCTATAGAGACTGTTGATATAGGCTACATGGTGATTTATAGAGACTGTTGATATAGGCTACATGGTGATCTATAGAGACTGTTGATATAGGCTACATGGTGATCTATAGAGACTGTTGATGGAGGCTACATGGTGATCTATAGAGACTGTTGATATAGGCTACATGGTGATTTATAGAGACTGTTGATGTAGGCTACATGGTGATCTATAGAGACTGTTGATATAGGCTACATGGTGATCTATAGAGACTGCTACATGGTGATTTATAGAGACTGTTGATAGGCTACATGGTGATCTATAGAGACTGTTGATATAGGCTACATGGTGATCTATAGAGACTGTTGATAGGCTAGGTGATCTATAGAGACTGTTGATATAGGCTACATGGTGATCTATAGAGACTGTTGATATAGGCTACATGGTGATCTATAGAGACTGTTGATATAGGCTACATGGTGATCTATAGAGACTGTTGATATAGGCTACATGGTGATCTATAGAGACTGTTGATATAGGCTATAGAGACTGTTGATGGAGGCTAGGCTATATGAGACTGTGATCTACATGGTGATTTATAGAGACTGTTGATGTAGGCTACATGGTGATCTATAGAGACTGTTGATATAGGCTACATGGTGATCTATAGAGACTGTTCATATAGGCTACATGGTGATTTATAGAGACTGTTGATATAGGCTACATGGTGATCTATAGAGACTGTTGATATAGGCTACATGGTGATCTATAGAGACTGTTGATATAGGCTACATGGTGATCTATAGAGACTGTTGATATAGGCTACATGGTGATCTATAGAGACTGTTGATATAGGCTACATGATGATCTATAGAGACTGTTGATATAGGCTACATGGTGATCTATAGAGACTGTTGATATAGGGTACATGGTGATCTATAGAGACTGTTGATATAGGATACATGGTGATCTATAGAGACTGTTGGTATAGGCTACATGATGATCTATAGAGACTGTTGATATAGGCTACATGGTGATCTATAGAGACTGTTGATATAGGCTACATGGTGATCTATAAAGGCTGTTGATATAGGCTACATGGTGATCTATAGAGACTGTTGATATAGGCTACACGGTGATCTATAGAGACTGTTGATGGAGGCTACACAGTGATCTATAGAGACTGTTGATATAGGCTACATAGTGATCTATAGAGACTGTTGATATAGGCTACATGGTGATCTATAGAGACTGTTGATGTAGGCTACATGGTGATCTATAGAGACTGTTGATATAGGCTACATAGTGATCTATAGAGACTGTTGATATAGGCTACATGGTGATCTATAGAGACTGTTGATATAGGCTACATGGTGATCTATAGAGACTGTTGATATAGGCTACATGGTGATCTATAGAGACTGTTGATGGAGGCTACATGGTGATCTATAGAGACTGTTGATATAGGCGACATGGTGATCTATAGAGACTGTTGATATAGGCTACATGGTGATTTATAGAGACTGTTGATGTAGGCTACATGGTGATCTATATAGACTGTTGATATAGGCTACATGATGATCTATAGAGACTGTTGATATAGGCTACATGATGATCTATAGAGACTGTTGATATAGGCTACATGATGATCTATAGAGACTGTTGATATAGGCTACATGATGATCTATAGAGACTGTTGATATGGGCTACATGATGATCTATAGAGACTGTTGATATAGGCTACATGATGATCTATAGAGGCTGTTGATGGAGGCTACATGGTGATCTATAGAGACTGTTGATGGAGGCTACATGGTGATCTATAGAGACTGTTGATGGAGGCTACATGGTGATCTATAGAGGCTGTTGATGGAGGCTACATGGTGATCTATAGAGACTGTTGATATAGGCTACATGGTGATCTATAGAGACTGTTGATATAGGCTACATGATGATCTATAGAGACTGTTGATGGAGGCTACATGGTGATCTATAGAGACTGTTGATATAGGCTACATGGTGATCTATAGAGGCTGTTGATATAGGCTACATGGTGATCTATAGAGACTGTTGATATAGGCTACATGGTGATCTATAGAGACTGTTGATATAGGCTACATGATGATCTATCGAGACTGTTGATGGAGGCTACATGGTGATCTATAGAGACTGTTGATGGAGGCTACATGGTGATATATAGAGACTGTTGATGGAGGCTACATGGTGATCTATAGAGACTGTTGATATAGGCTACATGGTGATTTATAGAGACTGTTGATGTAGGCTACATGGTGATCTAGAGAGACTGGTGATCTATAGATGTTGATATAGGCTACATGGTGATCTATAGAGACTGTTGATATAGGCTACATGGTGATCTATAGAGACTGTTGATATAGGCTACATGGTGATCTATAGAGACTGTTGATGGAGGCTACATGGTGATCTATAGAGACTGTTGATATAGGCTACATGGTGATTTATAGAGACTGTTGATGTAGGCTACATGGTGATCTATAGAGACTGTTGATATAGGCTACATGGTGATCTATAGAGACTGTTGATATAGGCTACATGGTGATTTATAGAGACTGTTGATATAGGCTACATGGTGATCTATAGAGACTGTTGATATAGGCTACATGGTGATCTATAGAGACTGTTGATATAGGCTACATGGTGATCTATAGAGACTGTTGATATAGGCTACATGGTGATCTATAGAGACTGTTGATATAGACTGGTGATCTATAGAGACTGTTGATATAGGCTACATGGTGATCTATAGAGACTGTTGGTATAGGCTACATGATGATCTATAGAGACTGTTGATATTGGCTACATGGTGATCTATAGAGACTGTTGATATAGGCTACATGATGATCTATAGAGACTGTTGATGGAGGCTACATGGTGATCTATAGAGACTGTTGATATAGGCTACATGGTGATCTATAGAGGATGTTGATATAGGCTACATGGTGATCTATAGAGACTGTTGATATAGGCTACATGGTGATCTATAGAGACTGTTGATATAGGCTACATGATGATCTATAGAGACTGTTGATGGAGGCTACATGGTGATCTATAGAGACTGTTGATGGAGGCTACATGGTGATATATAGAGACTGTTGATGGAGGCTACATGGTGATCTATAGAGACTGTTGATATAGGCTACATGGTGATATATAGAGACTGTTGATGGAGGCTACATGGTGATCTATAGAGACTGTTGATGTAGGCTACATGATGATCTATAGAGACTGTTGATGGAGGCTACATGGTGATCTATAGAGACTGTTGATATAGGCTACATGGTGATCTATAGAGACTGTTGATATAGGCTACATGGTGATCTATAGAGACTGTTGATGGAGGCTACATGGTGATCTATAGAGACTGTTGATATAGGCTACATGATGATCTATAGAGACTGTTGATATAGGCTACATGGTGATCTATAGAGACTGTTGATATAGGCTACATGATGATCTATAGAGACTGTTGATGGAGGCTACATGGTGATCTATAGAGACTGTTGATGGAGGCTACATGGTGATATATAGAGACTGTTGATGGAGGCTACATGGTGATCTATAGAGACTGTTGATATAGGCTACATGGTGATCTATTGAGACTGTTGATATAGGCTACATGGTGATCTATAGAGACTGTTGATATAGGCTACATGGTGATCTATAGAGACTGTTGATGGAGGCTACATGGTGATCTATAGAGACTGTTGATATAGGCTACATGGTGATATATAGAGACTGTTGATGGAGGCTACATGGTGATCTATAGAGACTGTTGATATAGGCTGTGGTGATCTATAGAGACTGTTGATATAGGCTACATGGTGATCTATAGAGACTGTTGATATAGATGGTGATCTATAGAGACTGTTGATGGAGGCTACATGGTGATCTATAGAGACTGTTGATATAGGCTACATGGTGATCTATAGAGACTGTTGATGGAGCTACATGGTGATCTATAGAGACTGTTGATATAGGCTACATGGTGATCTATAGAGACTGTTGATGTAGGCTACATGGTGATCTATAGAGACTGTTGATATAGGCTATGGTGATATATAGAGACTGTTGATGGAGGCTACATGGTGATCTATAGAGACTGTTGATATAGGCTACATGGTGATCTATAGAGACTGTTGATATAGGCTACATGGTGATCTATAGAGACTGTTGATATAGGCTACATGGTGATCTATAGAGACTGTTGATGGAGGCTACATGGTGATCTATAGAGACTGTTGATGGAGGCTACATGGTGATCTATAGAGACTGTTGATATAGGCTACATGGTGATCTATAGAGACTGTTGATGATGGTGATCTATAGAGACTGTTGATATAGGCTACATGGTGATCTATAGAGACTGTTGATATAGGCTACATGGTGATCTATAGAGACTGTTGATATAGGCTACATGGTGATTTATAGAGACTGTTGATATAGGCTACATGGTGATTTATAGAGACTGTTGATGTAGGCTACATGGTGATCTATAGAGACTGTTGATATAGGCTACATGATCTATATAGAGACTGTTGATGGAGGCTACATGGTGATCTATAGAGACTGTTGATATAGGCTACATGGTGATCTATAGAGACTGTTGATGGAGGCTACATGGTGATCTATAGAGACTGTTGATGAGACTGTTGATATAGGCTACATGGTGATCTATAGAGACTGTTGATATAGGCTACATGGTGATCTATAGAGACTGTTGATATAGGCTACATGGTGATCTATAGAGACTGTTGATATAGGCTACATGGTGATCTATAGAGACTGTTGATATAGGCTACATGGTGATCTATAGAGACTGTTGATATAGGCTACATGATGATCTATAGAGACTGTTGATATAGGCTACATGATGATCTATAGAGACTGTTGATATAGGCTACATGATGATCTATAGAGACTGTTGATCTATGGTGATCTGTTGAGAGGATACTGTTGATATAGGCTACATGGTGATCTATAGAGACTGTTGATATAGGCTACATGGTGATCTATGATCTATAGAGACTGTTGATATAGGCTACATGATGATCTATAGAGACTGTTGATGGAGGCTACATGGTGATCTATAGAGACTGTTGATGGAGGCTACATGGTGATATATAGAGACTGTTGATGGAGGCTACATGGTGATCTATAGAGACTGTTGATATAGGCTACATGGTGATCTATAGAGACTGTTGATGTAGGCTACATGGTGATCTATAGAGACTGTTGATATAGGCTACATGGTGATCTATAGAGACTGTTGATATAGGCTACATGGTGATCTATAGAGGCTGTTGATGGAGGCTACATGGTGATCTATAGAGACTGTTGATGGAGGGTACATGGTGATCTATAGAGACTGTTGATATAGGCTACATGGTGATTTATAGAGACTGTTGATGTAGGCTACATGGTGATCTATAGAGACTGTTGATATAGGCTACATGGTGATCTATAGAGACTGTTGATATAGGCTACATGGTGATTTATAGAGACTGTTGATATAGGCTACATGGTGATCTATAGAGACTGTTGATATAGGCTACATGGTGATCTATAGAGACTGTTGATGGAGGCTACATGGTGATCTATAGAGACTGTTGATATAGGCTACATGGTGATTTATAGAGACTGTTGATGTAGGCTACATGGTGATCTATAGAGACTGTTGATATAGGCTACATGGTGATCTATAGAGACTGTTCATATAGGCTACATGGTGATTTATAGAGACTGTTGATATAGGCTACATGGTGATCTATAGAGACTGTTGATATAGGCTACATGGTGATCTATAGAGACTGTTGATGGAGGCTACATGGTGATCTATAGAGACTGTTGATATAGGCTACATGGTGATTTATAGAGACTGTTGATGTAGGCTACATGGTGATCTATAGAGACTGTTGATATAGGCTACATGGTGATATATAGAGACTGTTGATGGAGGCTACATGGTGATCTATAGAGACTGTTGATGTAGGCTACATGATGATCTATAGAGACTGTTGATATAGGCTACATGGTGATCTATAGAGACTGTTGATATATCTATAGAGATGGTGATCTATAGAGACTGTTGATATAGGCTACATGGTGATCTATAGAGACTGTTGATATAGGCTACATGGTGATCTATAGAGACTGTTGATATAGGCTACATGATGATCTATAGAGACTGTTGATATAGGCTACATGATGATCTATAGAGACTGTTGATATAGGCTACATGATGATCTATAGAGACTGTTGATATAGGCTACATGATGATCTATAGAGACTGTTGATGGAGGCTACATGGTGATCTATAGAGACTGTTGATGGAGGCTACATGGTGATATATAGAGACTGTTGATGGAGGCTACATGGTGATCTATAGAGACTGTTGATATAGGCTACATGGTGATCTATTGAGACTGTTGATATAGGCTACATGGTGATCTATAGAGACTGTTGATATAGGCTACATGGTGATCTATAGAGACTGTTGATGGAGGGTACATGGTGATCTATAGAGACTGTTGATATAGGCTACATGGTGATTTATAGAGACTGTTGATGTAGGCTACATGGTGATCTATAGAGACTGTTGATATAGGCTACATGGTGATCTATAGAGACTGTTGATATAGGCTACATGGTGATTTATAGAGACTGTTGATATAGGCTACATGGTGATCTATAGAGACTGTTGATATAGGCTACATGGTGATCTATAGAGACTGTTGATGGAGGCTACATGGTGATCTATAGAGACTGTTGATATAGGCTACATGGTGATTTATAGAGACTGTTGATGTAGGCTATGGTGATCTATAGAGACTGTTGATATAGGCTACATGGTGATCTATAGAGACTGTTCATATAGGCTACATGGTGATTTATAGAGACTGTTGATATAGGCTACATGGTGATCTATAGAGACTGTTGATATAGGCTACATGGTGATCTATAGAGACTGTTGATATAGGCTACATGGTGATCTATAGAGACTGTTGATATAGGCTACATGATGATCTATAGAGACTGTTGATATAGGGTACATGGTGATCTATAGAGACTGTTGATATAGGATACATGGTGATCTATAGAGACTGTTGGTATAGGCTACATGATGATCTATAGAGACTGTTGATATAGGCTACATGGTGATCTATAGAGACTGTTGATATAGGCTACATGGTGATCTATAGAGGCTGTTGATGGAGGCTACATGGTGATCTATAGAGACTGTTGATATAGGCTACATGGTGATCTATAGAGACTGTTGATATAGGCTACATGATGATCTATAGAGACTGTTGATGGAGGCTACATGGTGATCTATAGAGACTGTTGATATAGGCTACATGGTGATCTATAGAGGCTGTTGATATAGGCTACATGGTGATCTATAGAGACTGTTGATATAGGCTACATGGTGATCTATAGAGACTGTTGATATAGGCTACATGATGATCTATCGAGACTGTTGATGGAGGCTACATGGTGATCTATAGAGACTGTTGATGGAGGCTACATGGTGATATATAGAGACTGTTGATGGAGGCTACACGGTGATCTATAGAGACTGTTGATATAGGCTACATGGTGATCTATAGAGACTGTTGATGTAGGCTACATGGTGATATATAGAGACTGTTGATATAGGCTACATGGTGATCTATAGAGACTGTTGATATAGGCTACATGGTGATCTATAGAGGCTGTTGATGGAGGCTACATGGTGATCTATAGAGACTGTTGATATAGGCTACATGGTGATCTATAGAGACTGTTGATATAGGCTACATGATGATCTATAGAGGCTGTTGATGTAGGCTACATGGTGATCTATAGAGACTGTTGATGTAGGCTACATGGTGATCTATAGAGGCTGTTGATGTAGGCTAGAGAGAATACCAAGAGTGTACAAAGCTGTCATCAAGGCAAAGGGTGGCTACTATGAAGAATCTCAAATAAAATATATTTTGATTTATTAAACACATTTTGGTTACTACATGATTCCGTAATGTCATTGTTTTTATGTCTTCACTGTTATTCCACAATGTAGAAAATAGTAAAAATAAAGAAAAGCCCTTGAATGAGTAGGTGTCCAAACTGTTGACTGGTACTGTATATAAAATATTAGGATGCAAACTCGTTTATATACATTTCAACTCTATATCTAACATGGTGCAGGTGTCCTCTCTTTTAAAGTCCATAACCATGTGTGTGTGTGAGGTGTTTTTGGTTTCAAAAGTAGATTTGTTTAAGACTACCAAGAAACACTCTGTGTGACCCTGATTTAGCTCACTGCAGTAAAAGGCCTTTGAGACTGGAGAACACGGATGTAGAGACTGTTCTGGATATAAGTCTCTGAGACTGGAGAACACGGATGTAGAGACTGTTCAGGATATAAGTCTCTGAGACTGGGAACACGGATGTAGAGACTGTTCAGGATATACGTCTCTGAGACTGGAGAACATGGATGTAGAGACTGTTAATGCTATAAGTCTCTGAGACTGGAGACTGTTAAGGATATAAGTCTCTGAGACTGGAGAACACGGCTGTAGAGACTGTTCAGTATATAAGTCTCTGAGACTGGAAAACACGGATGTAGAGACTGTTCATGATATAAGTCTCTGAGACTGGAGAACAGAGATGTAGAGACTGTTCATGATATACGTCTCTGAGACTGGAGAACACGGATGTAGAGACTGTTCAGGATATAAGTCTCTGAGACTGGAGAAATCAGCAGACAGTCTGGAATGTTGAACGGGATGGAGGTTTATTGAAGAACATGGACGTAGGTCACAGGGCTGGTAAAAGAAATGATGAACTATATAAGGTGCAAATTAGGATTTAGACATAGAAGTGGGAACCAACCAACCAGCAACCTAAATAACCTTAACCAGCAGCCAGTGGTAGTAGGCTGCCAGACACGCAACCCTTCAGGAGCAGCTAACATCATGCTCCCAGTCCAACCTACTCATGTCAATAGGCATCCCAGACATTTCTAAACGCGAGCCATGTAAAGACTGCTACACGGACAAATAACAGCAGGTTTATGGTGAGTGCGTCGTCCCAAAGAGCAACCTAATTCGACTGTTTGTCGCGCACTACTTTAGACCAGGGCCCATAGGTGTAGTGCACTACTCTAGACCAGGGCCCATAGGTGTAGTGCACTACTTTAGACCAGGGCCCATAGGGGTAGTGCACTACTTTAGAACAGGGTCCATAGGGGTAGTGCACTACTTTAGACCAGGGCCCATAGGTGTAGTGCACTACTTTAGACCAGGGCCCATAGGGGTAGTGCACTACTTTAGAACAGGGTCCATAGGTGTAGTGCACTACTCTAGACCAGGGCCCATAGGTGTAGTGCACTACTTTAGACCAGGGCCCATAGGGGTAGTGCACTACTTTAGAACAGGGTCCATAGGGGTAGTGCACTACTTTAGACCAGGGCCCATAGATGTAGTGCACTACATTAGACCAGGGCCCATAGGGGTAGTGCACTACTTTAGACCATGGCCCATAGGGGTAGTGCACTACTTTAGACCAGGGCCCATAGGGTAGTGCACTACTTTAGACCAGGGCCCATAGGGGTAGTGCACTACTTTAGACCAGGGCTCATAGGGGTAGTGCACTACTATAGACCAGGGTAGTGCACTACTATAGACCAGGGCCCATAGGGGTAGTGCACTACTTTAGACAAGGGCCCATAGGGGTAGTGCACTACTTTAGAACAGGGTCCATAGGGGTAGTGCACTACTTTAGACCAGGGCCCATAGGGGTAGTGCACTACTTTAGACCAGGGCCGCTAGGGGTAGTGCACTACTGTAGACCAGGGCCCATAGGGGTAGTGCACTACTTTAGACCAGGACCCAGATGCTGGGCCCTGTGTAGACAGATAGACAGACTGGGCCCTGTGTAGACAGATAGAGAGGCTGGGCCCTGTGTAGACAGATAGAGAGGCTGGGCCCTGTGTAGACAGATAGAGAGGCTGGGCCCTGTGTAGACAGATAGACAGGCTGGGCCTTGTGTAGACAGATAGACAGAATGGGCCCTGTGTAGACAGATAGACAGGCTGGGCCCTGTGTGGACAGATAGACAGGCTTGGTCCCTGTGTAGACAGATAGACAGGCTGGGCCCTGTGTAGACAGATAGACAGGCTGGGCCAGATAGAGTTGGGTCTGCGGTTAGCTAGCCTGTTGTTGGGGGTTTAGAAAGGAGTTTATCCCCGTGACTGATGTCTTGTTACTTAGAGAGTTATTTATTCTTTCTGCCCTGAGGGGAAGGCTGTTCAGCATGCACCTACAGACAGATAGACAGGCTGGTCCCCTCCAGCCCCCCACCTAAAGACAGACAGGCAGACAGACAGGCTGGGGCCCCTCCAGCCTCCGGGCCCCCTCACGGCCCCTCAGCAGCCCAGACTGAAGACTGGGTACTAGGCCAGAGTTCAGAGGTCACCACTAAACAGAGCTGGAACTATTGTCTCGTACTAGGTCGGCCACATCCACCGATGAATATGCAATCAAAACAAACAGACCAGCCGATCTGGGGTCTTCTCCTGTGTCATCATTAATCACACCTTTAAAGACCTCAAGCTCTTCACCCTCTCGTCTGTCAGCCCTCCTCTCCCTCCTCCCTTTCATCCCTCATCCACTCCTCCTCCCCCTCTCCCTCTCATCAGTCATCTCCCCCCTCCTCCTCTCTCTCTCATCCGTCAACCAGGCTGGAAGAGGGACACGGCTGCTCAACAATAGACTGCTGGAAGAGGTCTCCTGCTCTCCGATGCATGTTTTTACTGTGGCCATTTTGGGTCTCAAACCAGGAAGTGGAATGGTAAAATGTAAACTGTGTAAATGAGCATCTCAGTCCAAAACGTACTACCTTGATGAGAAGAAGGTTTCCTCACATGTGTTATAATAAAATACGCTGAGAGGACAGAACATTAGGAACACCTGCTCTTCCCACGACCTAGACTAACTGGTTTTGTCTTCTTTTCTCAACGCAATAGTTTCTTGTGTGTATCAAGAATGTTCCACCACCCAGAGGATCCAAAGCCAACTTGACACAACTGTGGGAAGCATTGGAGTCGACACCTTGTAGGGTCCGTGACCCGACGAACTGAAGCTGTTCTGAGAGGAGGAGGAGGAGGAGGAGGAGGGGATGCAACTCGATATTAGAACAGTGTTTCGTAATGATATAGTTTTCCAACTTTCACAAACAAATGTATTGTGGTTGTTCAAATCAAATCACATTTAATTTTTCACACGCACCGAATACAACAGGTATTTCTTACAAGCCCTTAACCAACAATGCAGTTCAAGGAATGGAGTTAAGAAAATATTTACCAAATAAATTCAAGTAGAAAATAAAATAAAATAAAAAGTAACAAAATAAAATGACATAACAATAACGAGGCTATATACAGGAGGTACCGGTACCGAGTCAATGTGGAGGCTATATACAGGAGTGTTACCGGTACAGAGTCAATGTGGAGGCTATATACAGGGTGTTACGGTACAGAGTCAATGTGGAGGCTATATACAGGGGGTACGGTACCGAGTCAATTTGGAGGGCTAAATACAGGTGTTACCGGTACAGAGTCAATGTGGAGGCTATATACAGGGTGTTACGGTACAGAGTCAATGTGGAGGCTATATACAGGGGGTACCGGTACAGAGTCAATGTGGAGGCTATATACAGGGTATTACGGTACCGAGTCAATGTGGAGGCTATATACAGGGTGTTACGGTACCGAGTCAATGTGGAGGCTATATACTGGGGGTACTGGTACAGAGTCAATGTGGAGGCTATATACAGGAGGTACCGGTACCGAGTCAATGTGGAGGCTATATACTGGGGGTACTGGTACAGAGTCAATGTGGAGGCTATATACAGGAGGTACCGGTACCGAGTCAATGTGGAGGCTATATACTGGGGGTACTGGTACAGAGTCAATGTGGAGGCTATATACAGGAGGTACCGGTACCGAGTCAATGTGGAGGCTATATACTGGGGGTACTGGTACAGAGTCAATGTGGAGGCTATATACTGGGGGTACCGGTACCGAGTCAATGTGGAGGCTATATACAGGAGGTACCGGTACCGAGTCAATGTGGAGGCTATATACAGGGGGTACCGGTACCGAGTCAATGTGGAGGCTATATACAGGAGGTACCGGTACCGAGTCAATGTGGAGGCTATATACAGGGGGTACCGGTACAGAGTCAATGTGGAGGCTATATACAGGGTGTACCGGTACAGAGTCAATGTGGAGGCTATATACAGGGGGTACCGGTTCAGAGTCAATGTGGAGGCTATATACAGGGGGTACCGGTTCAGAGTCAATGTGGAGGCTATATACAGGGTGTTACGGTACCGAGTCAATGTGGAGGCTATATACAGGGTGTTACGGTACAGAGTCAATGTGGAGGCTATATACAGGGGGTACCGGTACCGAGTCAATGTGGAGGCTATATACAGGGTGTTACGGTACCGAGTCAATGTGGAGGCTATATACAGGAGGTACCGGTACCGAGTCAATGTGGAGGCTATATACTGGGGGTACTGGTACAGAGTCAATGTGGAGGCTATATACAGGAGGTACCGGTACCGAGTCAATGTGGAGGCTATACACTGGGGGTACTGGTACAGAGTCAATGTGGAGGCTATATACTGGGGGTACCGGTACCGAGTCAATGTGGAGGCTATATACAGGAGGTACCGGTACCGAGTCAATGTGGAGGCTATATACAGGGGGTACCGGTACCGAGTCAATGTGGAGGCTATATACAGGAGGTACCGGTACCGAGTCAATGTGGAGGCTATATACAGGGGGTACCGGTACAGAGTCAATGTGGAGGCTATATACAGGGTGTACCGGTACAGCGTCAATGTGGAGGCTATATACAGGAGGTACCGGTACCGAGTCAATGTGGAGGCTATATACAGGGTGTTACGGTACCGAGTCAATGTGGAGGCTATATACAGGGTGTTACGGTACAGAGTCAATGTGGAGGCTATATACAGGGGGTACCGGTTCAGAGTCAATGTGGAGGCTATATACAGGGGTACCGGTTCAGAGTCAATGTGGAGTCTATATACAGGGGGTACCGGTACAGAGTCAATGTGGAGGCTATATACAGGAGGTACCGGTACAGAGTCAATGTGGAGGCTATATACAGGGGGTACCGGTACAGAGTCAATGTGGAGGCTATATACAGGAGGTACCGGTACCGAGTCAATGTGGAGGCTATATACAGGAGGTACCGGTACCGAGTCAATGTGGAGGCTATATACAGGAGGTACCGGTACCGAGTCAATGTGGAGGCTATATACAGGAGGTACCAGTACCGAGTCAATGTGGAGGCTATATACAGGAGGTACCGGTACCGAGTCAATGTGGAGGCTATATACAGGAGGTACCGGAACCGAGTCAATGTGGAGGCTATATACAGGAGGTACCGGAACCGAGTCAATGTGGAGGCTATATACAGGAGGTACCGGAACCGAGTCAATGTGGAGGCTATATACAGGAGGTACCGGAACCGAGTCAATGTGGAGGCTATATACAGGAGGTACCGGTACAGAGTCAGTGTGGAGGCTATATACAGGGGGTACCGGTACAGAGTCAATGTGGAGGGTACAGGTTAGTCGAGGTCATTTGTACATGTAGGGGTAAAGTGACTCAATAACAAACAGCAAGTAGCAGCAGTGTAAAAACAAAGGGTCAACGTAAATGGTCCAGCAGTCTTATGGCTTGGGGGTAGAAGCTGGTAAGAAGCCCTTTGGACCTATACTTGGCGCTCCGGTACCGCTTGCCGTGCGGTAGCAGAGAGAACAGTCTATGACTTCGGTGACTGGAGTCTTTGACAATTTCTTGGGCCTTCCACTGACACCGCCTGGTATAGAGATCCTGGATGGCAGGAAACTTGGCCCCAGTGATGTATTGGGCCGTACGCACTACCCTCTGTAGAGCATAAGGTCAGATGCCGAGCAGTTGCCATACCAGGCGGCGATGCAACCGGTTAGGATGCTCTCGATGGTGCAGCAGTAGAACTTTTTGAGTATCTGGGGACCCATGCCAAATCTTTTCAGTCTCCTGAGGGGGATTAGGTTTTGTTGTGCCCTCTTCACAACTGTCTTGGTATGTTTGGACCATGAAAGTTTGTTGGTGATGTGGACAACAAGGAACTTGAAACTCTCAACCCGCTTCACTACAGCCCCGCCGATTGGGGCCTGTTCGGCCCTCTTTTTCCTGTAGTCCACGATCAGCTCCTTTGTCTTGCTCACATTGAGGGAGAGGTTGTTTTCCTGGCACCACACTGCCAGGACTCTGACCTCCTCCTTATAGGCTTTTTCTTTCTTGTCGGATATCAGACACTGTTGTGTCGACAGCAAACTTAATGAAGGTGTTGGAGTCGTGCTTGGCCACGCAGTCGTGGGTGAACAGGGAATACAGGAGGGGACAAAGCACACACCCCTGAGGGGCCCCAGTGTTGAGGATCAGCGTGGCAGACGTGTTGTTGCCTACTCTTATCACCTGGGGGCGGCCTGTCAGGAAGTCCAGGATCCAGTTGCAGAGGGAGGTGTTTAGTCCCAGGGTCCTTAGCTTAGTGATGAGCTTTGTGGGCACTATGGTGTTGAACGTTGAGCTGTCGTCAATGAACAGCATTCTCACATAGGTGTTCCTTTTGTCCATGTGGGAAATGGCAGTGTGGCGTGTGATTGAGATTGCGTCATCTGTGGACCTGTTGGGGTAGTGTGCCAATTGGAGTGGGTTCAGGGTATCTGGGGGGATGCTCTTGGTGTGAGCCATGACCGGTCTTTCAAAGCACTTCATGGCTACCAAATCAAATCAAATCAAATTTTATTTGTCACATACACATGGTTAGCAAATGTTAATGCGAGTGTAGCGAAATGCTACGTGAGTGCTCACCGACGTGAGTGCTTCGGTGCGGTAATCATTTAGGAAGGTTGCCTTCGCTTTCTGGGGTACAGAGACTATGGTGGTCTGCTTGAAACATGTAGGTATTACAGACTCGGTCAGGGAGAGAATGAAAATATTAGTGAAGACACTTCCCTGTTGATCCGTGCTTTGAGTACAAGTCCAGGTAATCCATCTAGCCCCGCGGCTTTGTGAATGTTGACCTGTTTAAAGGTCTTTCTCACATCGGCTACGGAGAGCGTGATTACACAGTCATCAGGAACAGCTTGCACTCTCATGCATTTTTCAGTATTCCTTGCCTCGAAGCGAGCATAAAAGGCATTTAGCTCGTCTGGTCGGTTCGCGTCACCGGGCAGCTCGCGGCTGGGTCTCCCTTTGTGTCTGTAATAGTTGTCAAGCCCTGCCACATCCGACGAACGTCAGAACTGGTGTAGTAGGAGTCAATATTATTCCTGTATTGATGCTTTGAATGTTTGATGTTTCATCTGAGGGCGTAGCAGGATTTCATGTGCATTGACATTTAGAGAAAGCTTTTTTTATCCATTCACCTTTCCAGGTTATTGTTTGTTTATCAGTCAGAATCTGGTGACTCAATCAGAGTGAGTTTTCTGTTTTCTCCAGCCAAAGCCCTCATACAGCTATAGTAATGCTTCTCAATACACACAAGGTAGCGGCTGTGTTTGTAAACTGTCTCAAAAGGTTTAAGGTTAAAGGTCAGGCTGTGAGTTTAAACCAACAGCTTACCATACTGCTCCCCTTACATCTCACCTGTCTGTCTACGGGTAACACTTGAACCACATTTAAATAGAACATAACACTGTTTAAATAATACCAGATGTTACTTTGAATTATTATACATTATATCCAACATTTTAAGTTCAATTAAGTGTGAAACGTGTCGGTTATTTGATTGACCTTTTCTTTTGTTATCAACACTCAGAACAGGCTTCTTGGAAAAGCAACATTCCAGTTGGAGGAGAGGATTTGAATACTGCATGACTCTCCGTAGACTTTTAGCTGTCAAAGCTGTCACCTTTTTAAACATACAATCTAACTGCAGTGAAGCCCCTCAACATGCACATTACATTCAGTCATCTAGCAGACGCTCCCCATCCAGAGAGACCCACGGGAGCAACAAGGGTCAAGCACCCTGCCCAAGGGCACATCGACAGATCTCCCACCAAGTCAAATCAGGAACCCGAACCAGCGACCTCTCGATCACCAGCCCAAGCTCCCGACCGCCAGGCCACCAACCATCCAGGAATCCCCCACCAGTTCACCAAAGTCCTGCCCCTCAACCATCCGAGACCCCTCTACAGCACTCTATATTCTGCCTTCACTCTAGACTCAACCTTCACTCTAGACTCAGCCTTCACTCTAGACTCAGCCTTCACTCTAGACTCTGCCTTCACTCTAGACTCTGCCTCCACCCTAGACTCTGCCTCCACCCTAGACTCTGCCTTCACTCTAGACTCTGCCTTCAGTCTAGACTCTGCCTTCAGTCTAGACTCTGCCTTCAGTCTAGACTCTACCTTCAGTCTAGACTCTACCTTCAGTCTAGACTCTGCCTCCACCCTAGACTCTGCCTTCACTCTAGACTCTGCCTTCAGTCTAGACTCTGCCTTCAGTCTAGACTCTACCTTCAGTCTAGACTCTGCCTCCACCCTAGACTCTGCCTTCACTCTAGACTCTGCCTTCAGTCTAGACTCTGCCTTCAGTCTAGACTCTGCCTTCAGTCTAGACTCTGCCTTCAGTCTAGACTCTGCCTCCACCCTAGACTCTGCCTTCACTCTAGAATCTGCCTTGCGCTCTGCTCTTGTAATCTGTCGTGACATTGTTGCCATTCGTACGCCACACCTATAAATATCAGACCAGACCGGGCTGGCAGCTGAAAGTCCAGACACAACTGTTTCAACGTCTGTTTGCGCCTCCAGACACCCTAGTCGGAGAACCATCCCTGACCCAGCAACAGCCTCCCTATCCCTGGTCTGGTTCGACAATCCAACCATCTCTGACCCAGCAACAGACCTCCTATCCCTGGTCGAGTCAACCAAACCAACTGTCTCTGACCCAGCAACTGAGAGTCTGTCTGAGACGTCTACTTTCTTTCTCCTTCACCTCCTACGATGGTGAAGAGCACTGATGCCAAAACAGAGTGTTTCCATAGATTATTACTCTCTTGTGGATAGCACCATGTTTCATGTGAACACTGAGCCAGTCACTAGAGAGGGGAAACCGTACATCCATAATGTCAAAAGTGCCACAACGCCAAGTGATTTAGTTGAACCTTTTATTTAACTAAGCAAGTCAGTTAAGAACAAATTCTTATTTTCAATGACGCTCTAGGAACAGCAGGTTAACTGCCTTCTTCAGGGGCAGAACAACAGATGTTTACCTTGTCAGCTCAGGGATTCCATCTAGCAGCCTTTTGGTTACTGGCCCAACGCTCTAACCACTAAGCTACCCTGCCACCCAATAGATGGTTGCCTTAGATTAATACTCCCATGTGGATAGCCCAGTGTTTCATGCTTACAATGGAGAATTACTATGTCCGTTATGTGAAGTTCAAGTGGTCCGGGTCTTTTGACAGTAACGTGGCTAAATGCTATTATAACACACCACTCACAGCACACCAGTTGTTAGCTAGCTACTTACCGATGAAAGGGGAGCTCAGGGCAATACTGCACAGCTGTGGAGTATGGACAATTCATACTAAACTGTTCTCTTTTTTTTCTTGTTTCAACTCTTCAATGCTGTCGGTAGATCACATAAACACATGTATTAGTGATCGCACATGGACTAGTTGAATAGAGAGAATAAATAAATGAATCCAGGACTGGGGGTTTAAAGTGCCGGGAGGGTCAAGTGCACAGCAGTGAAGAACGTCTGGAGGATGTTCAGATTTTTTTGTATTTTTTTTCTTTGGCTCATCAGCGAAGAGGCGGGGCTTGTGCCAGCTCACTGACCAATCCCCAAAAGCAGCTGGACAGGGGTATCACTCTCCCTCAGTTTCTAGGATATATATATCAAGCAAAACACCCCTCCTCACCCCCTCCCTCCCTCGTGCCTTAGTCTGACATTTACACCAGATTCCCTGGAGGTTTAGTAGACAGACATGTCTGTTGCATCACACTGCCCACTATACTGCCCACTATACAGCCCACTATACTGCCCACTATACTGCCCACTATACTGCCCACTATACAGCCCACTATACAGCCCACTATACTGCTCACTATACAGCCCACTATACAGCCCACCGCAAACCACTGGCATCAGTCAGCCCACTATACTGCCCACTATACTGCCCACTATACTGCCCACTATACTGCCCACTATACAGCCCACTATACTGCCCACTATACAGCCCACTATACTGCCCACTATACTGCCCACTATACTGCCCACTATACAGCCCACTATACAGCCCACTATACAGCCCACTATACAGCCCACCGCAAACCCACTGGCATCAGTCTGCCCACTATACAGCCCACTATACAGCCCACTATACTGCCCACTATACTGCCCACTATACTGCCCACTATACTGCCCACTATACAGCCCACTATACTGCCCACTATACTGCCCACTATACTGCCCACTATACAGCCCACTATACAGCCCACTATACTGCCCACTATACTGCCCACTATACAGCCCACTATACTGCCCACTATACAGCCCACTATACTGCCCACTATACTGCCCACTATACAGCCCACTATACTGCCCACTATACTGCCCACTGCAAAGCCACTGGCATCAGTCTGCCCACTATACAGCCCACTATACAGCCTACTATACTGCCCACTATACAGCCCACTATACTGCCCACTATACTGCCCACTATACTGCCCACTATACTGCCCACTATACAGCCCACTATACTGCCCACTGCAAACCCACTGGTATCAGTCTGCCCACTATACAGCCCACTATACTGCCCACTATACTGCCCACTATACAGCCCACTATACTGCCCACTATACAGTCCACTATAAAGCCCACTATACAGTCCACTATACAGCCCACTATACTGCCCACTATACTGCCCACTATACTGCCCACTATACAGCCCACTATACTGCCCACTATACAGCCCACTATACTGCCCACTATACAGCCCACTATACTGCCCACTATACTGCCCACTGCAAACCCACTGGTATCAGTCTGCCCACTATACAGCCCACTATAGAGCCCACTATACAGCCCACTATACTGCCCACTATACTGCCCACTATACAGCCCACTATAGAGCCCACTATACTGCCCACTATACTGCCCACTATACAGCCCACTATACTGCCCACTATACAGCCCACTATACTGCCCACTACACTGCCCACTATACTGCCCACTATACAGCCCACTATACAGCCCACTATACTGCCCACTATACTGCCCACTGCAAACCCACTGGTATCAGTCTGCCCACTATACAGCACACTATACTGCCCACTATACTGCCCACTATACTGCCCACTATACAGCCCACTATACTGCCCACTATACAGCCCACTATACTGCCCACTATACAGCCCACTATACTGCCCACTATACTGCCCACTATACAGCCCACTATACTGCCCACTATACTGCCCACTATACAGCCCACTATACAGCCCACTATACAGCCCACTATACTGCCCGCTATACAGCCCGCTATACTGCCCGCTATACTGCCCACTATACTGCCCACTATACAGTCCACTATACAGCCCACTATACAGTCCACTATACTGCCCGCTATACTGCCCACTATACTGCCCACTATACTGCCCACTATACAGCCCACTATACTGCCCACTATACTGCCCACTGCAAACCCACTGGCATCAGTCTGCCCACTATACAGCCCACTATACAGCCCACTATACTGCCCACTATACAGCCCACTATACTGCCCACTATACTGCCCACTATACAGCCCACTATACTGCCCACTATACAGCCCACTATACTGCCCACTGCAAACCACTGGCATCAGTCTGCCCACTATACTGCCCACTATACTGCCCACTATACTGCCCACTGTACTGCCCACTATACAGCCCACTATACTGCCCACTATACAGCCCACTATACTGCCCACTATACAGCCCACTATACTGCCCACTATACAGCCCACTATACTGCCCACTGCAAACCCACTGGTATCAGTCTGCCCACTATACAGCCCACTATAGAGCCCACTATACTGCCCACTATACAGCCCACTATACTGCCCACTATACTGCCCACTATACAGCCCACTATAGAGCCCACTATACAGCCCACTATAGAGCCCACTATACTGCCCACTATACTGCCCACTATACAGCCCACTATACTGCCCACTATACAGCCCACTATACTGCCCACTACACTGCCCACTATACTGCCCACTATACAGCCCACTATACAGCCCACTATACTGCCCACTGCAAACCCACTGGTATCAGTCTGCCCACTATACAGCACACTATACTGCCCACTATACTGCCCACTATACTGCCCACTATACAGCCCACTATACTGCCCACTATACAGCCCACTATACTGCCCACTATACAGCCCACTATACTGCCCACTATACTGCCCACTATACTGCCCACTATACAGCCCACTATACTGCCCACTATACAGCCCACTATACAGCCCACTATACTGCCCACTATACAGCCCGCTATACTGCCCGCTATACTGCCCACTATACTGCCCACTATACAGTCCACTATACAGCCCACTATACAGTCCACTATACTGCCCGCTATACTGCCCACTATACTGCCCACTATACTGCCCACTATACAGCCCACTATACTGCCCACTATACTGCCCACTGCAAACCCACTGGCATCAGTCTGCCCACTATACAGCCCACTATACAGCCCACTATACTGCCCACTATACAGCCCACTATACTGCCCACTATACTGCCCACTATACAGCCCACTATACTGCCCACTATACAGCCCACTATACTGCCCACTGCAAACCCACTGGCATCAGTCTGCCCACTATACTGCCCACTATACTGCCCACTGTACTGCCCACTATACAGCCCACTATACTGCCCACTATACAGCCCACTATATTGCCCACTATACAGCCCACTATACTGCCCACTATACAGCCCACTATACTGCCCACTGCAAACCCACTGGTATCAGTCTGCCCACTATACAGCCCACTATAGAGCCCACTATACTGCCCACTATACAGCCCACTATACTGCCCACTATACTGCCCACTATACAGCCCACTATAGAGCCCACTATACTGCCCACTATACTGCCCACTATACAGCCCACTATACTGCCCACTATACAGCCCACTATACTGCCCACTACACTGCCCACTATACTGCCCACTATACAGCCCACTATACAGCCCACTATACTGCCCACTGCAAACCCACTGGTATCAGTCTGCCCACTATACAGCACACTATACTGCCCACTATACTGCCCACTATACTGCCCACTATACAGCCCACTATACTGCCCACTATACAGCCCACTATACTGCCCACTATACTGCCCACTATACTGCCCACTATACAGCCCACTATACTGCCCACTATACTGCCCACTATACAGCCCACTATACAGCCCACTATACTGCCCACTATACAGCCCGCTATACTGCCCGCTATACTGCCCACTATACTGCCCACTATACAGTCCACTATACAGCCCACTATACAGTCCACTATACTGCCCGCTATACTGCCCACTATACTGCCCACTATACTGCCCACTATACTGCCCACTATACTGCCCACTATACAGCCCACTATACTGCCCACTATACTGCCCACTGCAAACCCACTGGCATCAGTCTGCCCACTATACAGCCCACTATACAGCCCACTATACTGCCCACTATACAGCCCACTATACTGCCCACTATACTGCCCACTATACAGCCCACTATACTGCCCACTATACAGCCCACTATACTGCCCACTGCAAACCCACTGGCATCAGTCTGCCCACTATACTGCCCACTATACTGCCCACTATACTGCCCACTGTACTGCCCACTATACAGCCCGCTATACTGCCCACTATACTGCCCACTATACTGCCCACTATACTGCCCACTGCAAACCCACTGGCATCAGTCTGCCCACTATACAGCCCACTGGCATCAGCCTAGCTAGCATAGAGATGCCATGAACATACCACTGGCATCAGCCTAGCTAGCATAGAGATGCCATGAACATACCATCTGCTAAACACGTGTATGTGACCAATACAATTTGATTTTGACTTGAACATACCACTGGCATCAGCTAGAATAGCAAGTGAATATAAGTTGTTGATGTCTGCTGTTGTCTGGTGTTCTAAGCAGCCTGACCTGTTGAACCCGGCAGAGGAGACCATAGAAACAAAGAGAGGCCAGACAGACTGACAGGTTAGAAGCTTTTCCACTAGTCTAGTCTAACAAAAACACATCTCTTTCAGTTTAACAACAAAACACCAACCACACGCACGCACGCACGCACGCACGCACGCACGCACGCACGCACGCACGCACGCACGCACACACACACACACACACACACACACACGCGCTCTCTCTCTCTCACCCATATCGTAAGTAGCTGTAAACCAAGAGATGGTTTTAGGAGATGAATGAAGAGTGAATCAGCCGTCTAAAATATAGGGCAGGGTCACAGCGATGTATCCAGGGAACACAAGCCAATGGTGGTTAACGGAGAGATGAGATGGACTGTTGTCCCTCCGATAAAGGCAGCCCTGCTCCTTCCAGGGACGGACTGGGACCAAAAATCAGCCATTTTGGTTTATTTAAGGCCCCCCAACACTGGCCCAATATTTTCTTCTGACTCCCTTTACTGGCAAAGTGATGATATTTCTGCAAAAAAAACAACAACCTTAAGACAGACTAAAGATGGACCAGCCCATCTGGCATTTGCCAGAATTCCCTTCCAACCCACAATGCACCAGGAGGAGAGAGCTGATTATGACATCAGGGTATGCCAGCTTAGTGTGGTGAACTAAAACTGTCGTCATGAACTGATACGCAAAATGACACCGGGTTCAAAACCTTGAGTTTTTCAATTAACATTATTATACAAAATACCTGCAACCAATACAATGTTATATACTGTATATGGGGGATACAATCATCCCAGCTCAGCAGATTTGGCTGCGAAGAAACAAATTGCAACATTTACCTGGAGCTAAATTCTGGGTCATTTGAAAATTCGTAGTCAATCGATAAATAATATGATAATAATCTTAGCAACATTTTTTTTTAAATCTTGAAATGTACAATTTGTAGAACCTATGAGAATAGAAAGGTTCAGAACTTTGTGAAACAGTTGAAAAAAGATATGGCAAATAGAAATGAAAACTGGATGGTGTTCAGCGATAGATGGGAAAGGCAGAATGTATATAGTATGTATGAGCTGGAAGTAGAAGCCTAAGTATTGTTGTCTATTAGTTTACTCAGATTAGGGGAGGGGCAGTAGGGTCAGGGGAAAATAATACAATATTTCATTTGTTTACTCAGATTAGGGGAGGGGCAGTAGGGTTAGGGGAAAATAATACAATATTTCATTTGTTTACTCAGGGTTCAGGGAAAATAATACAATATTTCATTTGTTTACTCAGATTAGGGGAGGGGCAGTAGGGTCAGGGGAAAATAATACAATATTTCATTTGTTTACTCAGATTAAGGCGAGGGGCAGTAGGGTCAGGGGAAAATAATACAATATTTCATTTGTTTACTCAGATTAAGGCGAGGGGCAGTAGGGTCAGGGGAAAATAATACAATATTTCATTTGTTTACTCAGGGTCAGGGGTTAAAATAATACAATATTTCATTTGTTTACTCAGATTAAGGCGAGGGGCAGTAGGGTCAGGTTTACTCAGATTAAGGCGAGGGGCAGTAGGGTCAAAATTTGTTTACTCAGATAATACAATATTTCATTTGTTTACTCAGATTAAGGCGAGGGGCAGTAGGGTCATTTGTTTACTCCAATTAGGGGAGGGGCTATAAGGTCAGGAGAAAAAAAAGGCTGTATCAATTGTGATTTTAATTCTACTGAGAAGGAAAATGACATACGAGAAAAAATCCTGTTCCAGTTCCAACCCCCAGTACTAGATCCCTCCAGTTCCAACCCCCAACCACCCAGTACTAGATCCTTCCAGTTCCAACCCCCAGTACTAGATCCCTCCAGTTCCAACCCCCAACCCCCCAGTACTAGATCCTTCCAGTTCCAACCCCCAGCACTAGATCCCTCCAGTTCCAACCCCCAGTACTAGATCCCTCCAGTTCCAACCCCCAGCACTAGATCCCTCCAGTTCCAACCCCCAGTACTAGATCCCTCCAGTTCCAACCCCCAGTACTAGATCCCTCCAGTTCCAACCCCCGTACTAGATCCCTCCAGTTCCAACCCCCAGTACTAGATCCCTCCAGTTCCAACCCCCAGCACTAGATCCCTCCAGTTCCAACCCCCATCACCCAGCACTTTATCCCTCCAAACACACACCAGCCACTATCTACAGCTTCTTGTCTTCTCCAGCTTCCAAGGCAGCAGAAAGTTATTTTAAACTACACCAAACCCTTACACCAAACCCTTACACCAACCCCTTACACCAACCCTTACACCAACCTCTTACACCAACCCTTACACCAACCTCTTACACCAACCCTTACACCAATCCTTACACCAACCCTTACACCAACCCTTACCCCAACCCCTTACACCAACCCCTTACACCAACCCTTACCCCAACCCCTTGCACCAACCCCTCACACCAACCCCTCACACCAACCCTTTACACCAACCCTTACCCCAACCCCTTACACCAACCCTTACCCCAACCCCTTACACCAACCCTTTACACCAACCCCTTACACCAACCCTTATCCCAACCCCTTACACCAACCCCTCACACTAACCCTTACACCAACCCCTCACACCAACCCCTTACACCAACCCTTTACACCAACCCTTACACCAACCCCTTACACCAACCCCTTACACCAACCCTTTACACCAACCCTTACACCAACCCCTTACACCAACCCCTTACACCAACCCTTACACCAACCCCTTACACCAACCCCTTACCCCAACCCCTTACACCAACCCCTTACACCAACCCTTACACCAACCCTCACACCAACCCCTCACACCAACCCCTTACACCAACCCCTTACCCCAACCCCTTACACCAATCCCTTACACCAACCCCTTACACCAACCCTTACACCAACCCTTACCCCAACCCCTCACACCAACCCCTCACACCAACCCCAAACAGACATATATTATACTGTACTGTGTTACACCATTGACGACCAAGCATTCCTTACTCAAGGCCACGTCAACAGGAAAATAAAGAAGAGATACCACTTGGTGTCTCCATAGACAAACAGGCTTTTGACATAGGACATCTTCAGAGTCTTAAAGATAGTTACCAATTTGCAAATTGGACAACCAAGTACGTCAATAAACCTTTTCCCCAAAGGGTACTTTGCCCGTATCCTCTTCTCATCTCAGCATCAAGAACAAACTTGTCAGTCAGCGAGCTGGCCTATAGCTGTGATTAAACCTGATTTATTCATTGGGTGGTTCGAGCCCTGAATGCTGATTGGCTGAAAGATGTGGTATATACAACACCCCCTCTGGCCTTATTGCTTAAGTATACCACAGGTATGACGAAACATTTATTCTTCTAATTATGTTGGTAACCAGTTTATAATAGCAATAAGGCACCTCGGGGGTTTGTGGTATATGAGCAATATACCACGGCTAAGGGCTGTGTCCAGGGACTCTGTGTTGCGTCTTGTGTAAGAACAGCCCTTAGTCGTGGTATATTGGCCATATACCACACCTCCTCGGGCCATATTGCTTAAATTTACAAGGAATAAGTTATTCCTAAATATTTCAAAAAACTAAAGCATTGTATTTGGGACAAATCATTCACTAAACCCTAAACCTCAACTAAATCTTGTGATAGATAATGTGGAAATTGAGCAAGTTGAGGTGACTAAACTGTCCATCTATGTAACCCTGGATTGTAAACTGTCATGTTCAAAACATGTTGATGCAACAGTAGTTAGGATGGGGAGAAGTCTGTCTATAATAAATCAAATCAGATTTGACTAGTCACATGTGCCAAATACAACCGTTGTAGACCTTACAGGGAAATGCTTACTTACGAGCCCTTAACCAACAATTCAGTAAAAAAAAATAAACATGAATAAGAAATAAAAGTAACAAGTATTTTAAGAGCAGCAGTAAAATAACAATAGTGAGACAATATATATATATTTTTATTTTATTTATTTCACCTTTATTTAACCAGGTAGGCTAGTTGAGAACAAGTTCTCATTTACAACTGCGACCTGGCCAAGATAAAGCATAGCAGTGTGAACAGACAGCAACACAGAGTTACACATGGAGTAAACAATAAACAAGTCAATAACACAGTAGATATATATATTATTTATATATATATTTTTTTAATTTAAAAAAAGAGTCTATATACATTGTGTGCAAAAGGCATGAGGAGGTAGGCGAATAATTACAATTTAGCAGATTAACACTGGAGTGATAAATGATCAGATGGTCATGTGCAGGTAGAGATACTGGAGTGCAAAAGAGCAGAAAAGTAAATAAATAAAAACAGTATGGGGATGAGGTAGGTAGAATTGGGTGGGCTATTTACCGATGGACTATGTACAGCTGCAGTGATCGGTTAGCTGCTCAGATAGCAGATGTTTAAAGTTGGTGGGGAGATAAAAGTCTCCAACTTCAATGATTTTTGCAATTCGTTCCAGTCACAGGCAGCAGAGAACTGGAAGGAAAGGCGGCCAAATGAGGTGTTGGTTTTAGGGATGATCAGTGAGATACACCTGCTGGAGCGCGTGCTACAGGTGGGTGTTGCCATCGTAACCAGTGAACTGAGATAAGGCGGAGCTTTACCTATCATTGACTTGTAGATGACCTGGAGCCAGTGGGTCTGGCGACGAATACGTAGCGAGGGCCAGTTGACTAGAGCATACAGGTCACAGTGGTGGGTGGTATAAGGTGCTTTAGTAACAAAGCGGATGGCACTGTGATAAACTGCATCCAGTTTGCTGAGTAGAGTATTGGAAACCATTTTGTAGATGACATCGCCGAAGTCGAGGATCGGTAGGATAGTCAGTTTTACTAGGGTAAGTTTGGCGGCGTGAGTGAAGGAGGCTTTGTTGCGAAATAGAAAGCCGATTCTAGATTTGATTTTGTATTGGTCTAGCCAGACACCTAGGTACTTATAGATGTCCACATATTCTAGGTCGGAACCATCCAGGGTGGTGATGCTAGTAGGGTGTGCGGGTGCAGGCAGCAAACGGTTGAAAAGCATGCATTTGGTTTTACTAGCGTTTAAGAGCAGTTGGAGGCCACGGAAGGAGTGTTGTATGGCATTGAAGCTCGTTTGGGGAGGTTAGATAGCACAGTGTCCAAGGAAGGGCCAGAAGTATACAGAATGGTGTCGTCTGCGTATAGGTGGATCATGGAATCGCCTGCAGCAAGAGCAACATCATTGATATATACAGAGAAAAGAGTCGGCCCGAGAATTGAACCCTGTGGCACCCCCATAGACTCTGCCAGAGGACCGGACAACAGGCCCTCCGATTTGACACACTGAACTCTGTCTGCAAGGTAGTTGGAGAACCAGGAAAGGCAGTCATTAGAAAAACCGAGGCTACTGAGTCTGCTGATAAGAATATGGTGATTGACAGAGTCGAAAGCCTTGGCCAGGTCGATGAAGACGGCTGCACAGTACTGTCTTTTATCGATGGCGGTTATGATATCATTTAGTACCTTTAGCGTGGCTGAGGTGCACCCGTGACTGGCTCGGAAACCAGATTGCACAGCGGAGAAGGTACGGTGGGATTCGAGATGGTCAGTGATCTGTTTGTTGACTTGGCTTTCGAAGACCTTAGATAGGCAGGGCAAGATGGATAGAGGTCTGTAACAGTTTGGGTCCAGGGTGTCTCCCCCTTTGAAGAGGGGGATGACCGCGGCAGCTTCCCAGTCATTGGGGATCTCAGACGATATGAAAGAGAGGTTGAACAGGCTGGTAATAGGGGTTGCGACAATGGCGGCGGATAGTTTCAGAAATAGAGGGTCCAGATTGTCAAGCCCAGCTGATTTGTACGGGTCCAGGTTTTGCAGCTCTTTCAGAACATCTGCTATCTGGATTTGGATAAAGGAGAAGCTGGGGAGGCTTAGGCGAGTAGGTGGGTGCGGGGGGGGGGGGGTGGAGCTGTTGGCCGAGGTTGGAGTAGCCAGGAGGAAGGCATGGCCAGCCGTTGAGAAATGCTTGTTGCAGTTTTCGATTATCATGGATTTATCAGTGGTGACCGTGTTACCTAGCCTCAGTGCAGTGGGCAGCCGGGAGGAGGTGCTCTTGTTCTCCATGGACTTTACAGTGTCCCAGAACTTTTGGAGTTAGAGCTACAGGATGCAAATTTCTGCTTGAAAAAGCTGGCCTTTGCTTTCCTGACTGACTGTGTGTATTGGTTCCTGACTTCCCTGAACAGTTGCATATCGCGGGGACTATTCGATGCTATTGCAGTCCGCCACAGAATGTTTTTGTGCTGGTCGAGGGCAGTCAGGTCTGGAGTGAACCAGGGGCTAAATCTGTTCTTAGTTCTGCATTTTTTGAATGGAGCATGCTTATCTAAAATGGTGAGGAAGTTACTTTTAAAGAATGACCAGGCATCCTCAACTGACGGGATGAGGTCAATATCCTTCCAGGATACCCGGGCCAGGTCGATTAGAAAGGCCTGCTCGCAGAAGTGTTTTAGGGAGCATTTGACAGTGATGAGGGGTGGTCATTTGACTGCGGACCCGTAGCGGATACAGGCAACGAGGCAGTGATCGCTGAGATCCTGGTTGAAGACAGCGGAGGTGTATTTGGAGGGCCAGTTGGTCAGGATAACGTCTGATGGTGCCCTTGTTTACAGATTTAGGGTTGTACCTGGTGGGTTCCTTGATGATTTGTGTGAGATTGAGGGCATCTAGCTTAGATTGTAGGACTGCCGGGGTGTTAAGCATATCCCAGTTTAGGTCACCTAACAGAACAAACTCTGAAGCTAGATGGGGGGCGATCAATTCACAAATGGTGTCCAGGGCACAGCTGGGAGCTGAGGGGGGTTGGTAGCAGGCGGCAACAGTGAGAGACTTATTTCTGGAGAGATTATTTTTTTAAATTAGAAGTTCGAACTGTTTGGGTATGGACCTGGAAAGTATGACATTACTTTGCAGGCTATCTCTGCAGTAGACTGCAACTCCTCCCCCTTTGGAAGTTCTATCTTGACGGAAAATGTTGTAGCTGGGTATGGAAATCTCAGAATTTTTGGTAGCCTTCCTAAGCCAGGATTCAGACACAGCAAGGACATCAGGGTTGGCAGAGTGTGCTAAAGCAGTGAGTAAAACAAACTTAGGGAGGAGGCTTCTGATGTTGACATGCATGAAACCAAGGCTTTTTCGATCACAGAAGTCAACAAATGAGGGTGCCTGGGGACATGCAGGGCCTGGGTTTACCTCCACATCACCCGCGGAACAGAGGAGGAGCGGCTAAAGGCTATCTAAACTGGTCGCCTAGAGCATTGGGGACAAAGAATAAAAGGAGCAGATTTCTGGGCATGGTAGAATATATTCAGGGCATAATGCGCAGACAGGGGTATGGTGGGGTGCGGGTACAGCGGAGGTAAGCCCAGGCACTGGGTGATGATAAGAGAGGTTGTATCTCTGGACATGCTGGTTGTAATGGGTGAGGTCACCGCATGTGTGGGAGGTGGGACAAAGGAGGTATCAGAGGTATGAAGAGTGGAACTAGGGGCTCCATTGTAAACTAAAACAATGATAACTAACCTGAACAACAATATACAAGGCATATTGACATTTGAGAGAGACATACAGCGAGGCATAAATTAATCACAGGTGTTGATTGAGAGAGCTAGCTAAAACAACAGGTGAGACAACAACAGCTAATCAGCTAACACAACAACAGCAGGTAAAAATGGTGATGACTAGGCAGAGAGGGTCGGATTAACTACACACAGAGCCTGAGTTCGCGGCTGGGGCCTACAGATAAAAAATAAATAAACAGAATGGAGTACCGTGATTAATGGACAGTCCAGCAGGCATCAGCTATGTAGCCAAGTGATCCTAGTGTCCAGGGGGCAGCAGTAGATGGAACAGGGGAGCCCCACTACGCTAGCGACACAGCGTTTAAAGTTAGTAGCGTCTGCTCCGACGGAGGCCGGATGAAGGCACAGCGGATGGAGTATTCGTCGGCAGACCAGTCGTGGTGGTGCGGTGGGGCGCCGTGTCGACAGAGAATCCAAGCCAGATGGCGAAAGAGGTATTGTGGAATTTAGTTTGCTAGCCGGGAGATGTGCCTGGCTCACGGCTAACTGGTGCTAGCTTCATGGCAGTGGCGTTAGCCACTATAGCCAATCGGTAGCAGCGGTGATCCGGTGCCAAGGTCCAGAGTTTACAGCAAGGATCCGGTGGAGTATTGGGCTCTAGCCGTGTATGAGTGGGGTTCGGGTGAACAGCTGAGTAGGCTGGGAGGTGGGCCTCAGGGATAGCTTCGGTACTGGGTGCCACGGTGAGTGAAAGCTAGCTGTGAGCTAGCTGTGAAGATCAGAAGTAGTGGTCCAGGGATTACGGCAGGAATCCGGCGTTGTTGTGGAGAGACAGTCCGATATTGGTAGACTAGCGAGTATTATCCAGGCTAAAAACAGGGCTGGTATCTGTGCAGAAGGTAAAAGCCGCTAGTAGTGGCTAAAAATGACTAAATAGCTAAATATACAGGGGGGTAACGGTACAGAGTCTCCCGGTTAATTGAGGGCACCGGTTATTTGAGGTAGTATGTACATGTAGGTAGAGTCATTAGAGTGACTATGCATAGATGACAACAGAGAGTAGCAGTGGTGTAAAAGAGGGGGGGGGCAATGCAAATAGTCTGGGTAGCCATTTGATTAAATGTTCATGAGTCTTATGGCTTGGGGGGTAGAATCTGTTTAGAAGCCTCTTGGACCTAGACTTGGTGCTCCGGTACCGCTTGCCGTGTGGTAGCAGAGAGAACAGTCTATGTCTAGGGTGGCTGGAGTCTTTGACCATTTTTATGGCCTTCCCCTGCTATGCCTTTTTAACAACACAATCAACAAGGCAGGTCCTACAGGTCCTAGTTTTGTTGCACCTGGACTACTGTTCAGTCGTGTGGTCAGGTTCCACAAAGAGGGATTTAGGAGAATTACAGTTGGCTCAGAACAGAGCAGCACGGCTGGTCCTTGGATGTACACAGAGAGCTAACATTAATAATATACAGGACATGTCAATCTCTCCTGGATCAAAGTAGATTGACTTCTTCACTACTTGTTTTTGTAAGAAGTGTTGACAAGCTGAATGTACCGAGGTGTCTGTTTTTAAACTACTAGCACACAGCTCAGACACCCGTCCATACCCCACAAGACATACCACCAGAGGTCTGTTTAAACTACTAGCACACAGCTCAGACACCCATTTATACCCCACAAGACATACCACCAGAGGTCTGTTTAAACTACTAGCACACAGCTCAGACACCCATTTATACCCCACAAGACATACCACCAGAGGTCTGTTTAAACTACTATCACACAGCTCAGACACCCATCCATACCCCACAAGACATACCACCAGAGGTCTGTTTAAACTACTATCACACAGCTCAGACACCCATCCATACCCCACAAGACATGCCACCAGAGGTCTGTTTAAACTACTAGCACACAGCTCAGACACCCATTTATACCCCACAAGACATGTCACCAGAGGTCTGTTTAAACTACTAACACACAGCTCAGACACCCATCCATACCCCACAAGACATACCACCAGAGGTCTGTTTAAACTACTATCACACAGCTCAGACACCCATTTATACCCCACAAGACATGCCACCAGAGGTCTGTTTAAACTACTAGCACACAGCTCAGACACCCATTTATACCCCACAAGACATGTCACCAGAGGTCTGTTTAAACTACTATCACACAGCTCAGACACCCATTTATACCCCACAAGACATGTCACCAGAGGTCTGTTTAAACTACTAGCACACAGCTCAGACACCCATCCATACCCCACAAGACATGCCACCAGAGGTCTGTTTAAACTACTAGCACACAGCTCAGACACCCATACATACCCCACAAGACATGCCACCAGAGGTCTGTTTAAACTACTGGCACACAGCTCAGACACCCATCCATACCCCACAAGACATGTCACCAGAGGTCTGTTTAAACTACTAACACACAGCTCAGACACCCATCCATACCCTACAAGACATACCACCAGAGGTCTGTTTAAACTACTAACACACAGCTCAGACACCCATCCATACCCCACAAGACATACCACCAGAGGTCTGTTTAAACTACTAACACACAGCTCAGACACCCATCCATACCCCACAAGACATACCACCAGAGGTCTGTTTAAACTACTAACACACAGCTCAGACACCCATCCATACCCCACAAGACATGCCACCAGAGGTCTGTTGAAACTACTATCACACAGCTCAGACACCCATCCATACCCCACAAGACATACCACCAGAGGTCTGTTGAAACTACTATCACACAGCTCAGACACCCATCCATACCCCACAAGACATGCCACCAGAGGTCTGTTTAAACTACTAGCACACAGCTCAGACACCCATCCATACCCCACAAGACATACCACCAGAGGTCTGTTTAAACTACTAGCACACAGCTCAGACACCCACACATACCCTACAAGACATACCACCAGAGGTCTGTTTAAACTACTGGCACACAGCTCAGACACCCATCCATACCCCACAAGACATGTCACCAGAGGTCTGTTTAAACTACTAGCACACATCTCAGACACCCATCCATAACCCACAAGACATACCACCAGAGGTCTGTTTAAACTACTACAGTAGCACACAGCTCAGACACCCATCCATACCCTACAAGACATGCCACCAGAGGTCTGTTTAAACTACTAACACACAGCTCAGACACCCACACATACCCCACAAGACATGCCACCAGAGGTCTGTTTAAACTACTGGCACACAGCTCAGACACTCATCCATACCCCACAAGACATGCCACCAGAGGTCTGTTGAAACTACTGGCACACAGCTCAGACACCCATCCATACCCCACAAGACATGCCACCAGAGGTCTGTTTAAACTACTGGCACACAGCTCAGACACCCATTTATACCCCACAAGACATACCACCAGAGGTCTGTTTAAACTACTATCACACAGCTCAGACACCCATCCATACCCCACAAGACATACCACCAGAGGTCTGTTTAAACTACTATCACACAGCTCAGACACCCATCCATACCCCACAAGACATGCCACCAGAGGTCTGTTTAAACTACTAGCACACAGCTCAGACACCCATTTATACCCCACAAGACATGTCACCAGAGGTCTGTTTAAACTACTAACACACAGCTCAGACACCCATCCATACCCCACAAGACATACCACCAGAGGTCTGTTTAAACTACTAACACACAGCTCAGACACCCATCCATACCCTACAAGACATACCACCAGAGGTCTGTTTAAACTACTAACACACAGCTCAGACACCCATCCATACCCCACAAGACATACCACCAGAGGTCTGTTTAAACTACTAACACACAGCTCAGACACCCATCCATACCCCACAAGACATGCCACCAGAGGTCTGTTTAAACTACTAGCACACAGCTCAGACACCCATCCATACCCCACAAGACATGCCACCAGAGGTCTGTTTAAACTACTAACACACAGCTCAGACACCCATCCATACCCCACAAGACATGCCACCAGAGGTCTGTTTAAACTACTGGCACACAGCTCAGACACCCATCCATACCCTACAAGACATGCCACCAGAGCTGTCTGTTTAAACTACTGGCACACAACTCAGACACCCATCCATACCCCACAAGACATGCCACACAGTCCGCAAGTTCAAAACATACTTTGGGAGGCACACAGTTCTACATAGAGCCATGGCTACAAGAAACTCTATTCCACTTCAGGTAACTGAACCAGCAGGAGAATCAGATTTATCAGGGCTGTGTAATATACACTATATCTATCAGGGCTGTGTAATATACACTATATCTATCAGGGCTGTGTAATATACACTATATCTATCAGGGCTGTGTAATATACACTATATCTATCAGGGCTGTGTAATATACACTATATCTATCACCAGGGCTGTGTAATATACACTATATCCATCAGGGCTGTGTAATATACACTATATCTATCAGGCTGTGTAATATACACAATATCTATCAGGGCTGTGTAATACTTTGGGAGGCACTATATCCATCAGGCTGTGTAATATATCCATCAGGGCTGTGTAATATACACTATATCTATCAGGGCTGTGTAATACACTACACTATATCTATATCTATCAGGGCTGTGTAATATATCTATCAGGCTGTGTAATATACACTATATCCATCAGGGCTGTGTAATATACACTATATCTATCAGGGCTGTGTAATATACACTATATCTATCAGGGCTGTGTAATATACACTATATCTATCAGGGCTGTGTAATATACACTATATCCATCAGGGCTGTGTAATATACACTATATCTATCAGGGCTGTGTAATATACACTATATCTATCAGGGCTGTGTAATATACACTATATCTATCAGGGCTGTGTAATATACACTATATCTATCAGGGCTGTGTAATATACACTATATCTATCAGGGCTGTGTAATATACACTATATCTATCAGGGCTGTGTAATATACACTATATCTATCAGGGCTGTGTAATATACACTATATCCATCAGGGCTGTGTAATATACACTATATCTATCAGGGCTGTGTAATATACACTATATCCATCAGGGCTGTGTAATATACACTATATCTATCAGGCTGTGTAATATACACTATATCCATCAGGGCTGTGTAATATACACTATATCCATCAGGGCTGTGTAATATACACTATATCCATCAGGGCTGTGTAATATACACTATATCTATCAGGGCTGTGTAATATACACTATATCTATCAGGGCTGTGTAATATACACTATATCTATATCTATCAGGCTGTGTAATATACACTATATCCATCAGGGCTGTGTAATATACACTATATCTATCAGGGCTGTGTAATATACACTATATCTATCAGGGCTGTGTAATATACACTATATCTATCAGGGCTGTGTAATATACACTATATCTATCAGGGCTGTGTAATATACACTATATCTATCAGGGCTGTGTAATATACACTATATCCATCAGGGCTGTGTAATATACACTATATCCATCAGGGCTGTGTAATATACACTATATCCATCAGGGCTGTGTAATATATCTATCAGGGCTGTGTAATATACACTATATCCATCAGGGCTGTGTAATATACACTATATCTATCAGGGCTGTGTAATATACACTATATCCATCAGGGCTGTGTAATATACACTATATCTATCAGGGCTGTGTAATATACACTATATCCATCAGGGCTGTGTAATATACACTATATCCATCAGGGCTGTGTAATATACACTATATCTATCAGGGCTGTGTAATATACACTATATCCATCAGGGCTGTGTAATATACACTATATCTATCAGGGCTGTGTAATATACACTATATCTATCAGGGCTGTGTAATATACACTATATCTATCAGGGCTGTGTAATATACACTATATCTATCAGGGCTGTGTAATATACACTATATCTATCAGGGCTGTGTAATATACACTATATCTATCAGGGCTGTGTAATATACACTATATCTATCAGGGCTGTGTAATATACACTATATCTATCAGGGCTGTGTAATATACACTATATCTATCAGGGCTGTGTAATATACACTATATCTATCAGGGCTGTGTAATATACACTATATCTATCAGGCTGTGTAATATACACTATATCTATCAGGGCTGTGTAATATACACTATATCTATCAGGGCTGTGTAATATACACTATATCTATCAGGGCTGTGTAATATACACTATATCTATCAGGGCTGTGTAATATACACTATATCTATCAGGGCTGTGTAATATACACTATATCTATCAGGGCTGTGTAATATACACTATATCTATCAGGGCTGTGTAATATACACTATATCTATCAGGGCTGTGTAATATACACTATATCTATCAGGGCTGTGTAATATACACTATATCTATCAGGGCTGTGTAATATACACTATATCTATCAGGGCTGTGTAATATACACTATATCTATCAGGGCTGTGTAATATACACTATATCTATCAGGGCTGTGTAATATACACTATATCTATCAGGGCTGTGTAATATACACTATATCCATCAGGGCTGTGTAATATACACTATATCTATCAGGGCTGTGTAATATACACTATATCCATCAGGGCTGTGTAATATACACTATATCCATCAGGGCTGTGTAATATACACTATATCTATCAGGGCTGTGTAATATACACTATATCCATCAGGCTGTGTAATATACACTATATCTATCAGGGCTGTGTAATATACACTATATCTATCAGGGCTGTGTAATATACACTATATCTATCAGGGCTGTGTAATATACACTATATCTATCAGGGCTGTGTAATATACACTATATCTATCAGGGCTGTGTAATATACACTATATCTATCAGGGCTGTGTAATATACACTATATCTATCAGGGCTGTGTAATATACACTATATCTATCAGGGCTGTGTAATATACACTATATCTATCAGGGCTGTGTAATATACACTATATCTATCAGGGCTGTGTAATATACACTATATCTATCAGGGCTGTGTAATATACACTATATCTATCAGGGCTGTGTAATATACACTATATCTATCAGGGCTGTGTAATATACACTATATCTATCAGGGCTGTGTAATATATATCACTATATCTATCAGGGCTGTGTAATATACACTATATCTATCAGGGCTGTGTAATATACACTATATCTATCAGGGCTGTGTACTATATCCATCAGGGCTGTGTAATATATCTATCAGGGCTGTGTAATATACACTATATCTATCAGGGCTGTGTAATATACACTATATCTATCAGGGCTGTGTAATATATCTATCAGGGCTGTGTAATATACACTATATCTATCAGGGCTGTGTAATATATATCTATCAGGCTGTGTAATATACACTGTGTAATATACACTATATCTATCAGGGCTGTGTAATATACACTATATCTATCAGGGCTGTGTAATATACACTATATCTATCAGGGCTGTGTAATATACACTATATCTATCAGGGCTGTGTAATATACACTATATCTATCAGGGCTGTGTAATATACACTATATCTATCAGGGCTGTGTAATATACACTATATCTATCAGGGCTGTGTAATATACACTATATCTATCAGGGCTGTGTAATATACACTATATCTATCAGGGCTGTGTAATATACACTATATCTATCAGGGCTGTGTAATATACACTATATCTATCAGGGCTGTGTAATATACACTATATCTATCAGGGCTGTGTAATATACACTATATCTATCAGGGCTGTGTAATATACACTATATCTATCAGGGCTGTGTAATATACACTATATCTATCAGGGCTGTGTAATATACACTATATCTATCAGGGCTGTGTAATATACACTATATCTATCAGGGCTGTGTAATATACACTATATCTATCAGGGCTGTGTAATATACACTATATCTATCTATAATATACATATCTATCAGGGCTGTGTAATATACACTATATCTATCAGGGCTGTGTAATATATCTACTATATCTATCAGGGCTGTGTAATATACACTATATCTATCAGGGCTGTGTAATATATCCATCAGGGCTGTGTAATATACACTATATCTATCAGGGCTGTGTAATATACACTATATCTATCAGGGCTGTGTAATATACACTATATCTATCAGGGCTGTGTAATATATCCATCAGGGCTGTGTAATATACACTATATCTATCAGGGCTGTGTAATATACACTATATCTATCAGGGCTGTGTAATATACACTATATCTATCAGGGCTGTGTAATATACACTATATCTATCAGGGCTGTGTAATATACACTATATCCATCAGGGCTGTGTAATATATCCATCAGGGCTGTGTAATATACACTATATCCATCAGGGCTGTGTAATATACACTATATCCATCTTTTTTGGTGTATTTTTTTTACATTACATTTATTTAATTAGGCAAGTCAGTTAAGAATATGTTTTTTATTTACAATGATGGCCAACCAAAAGGCAAAAGACACTTCACGACAAGAGAGACACCACAACACTACGTAAAGAGAGACCTAAGAGAGACCTAAGACAACAACATAGCATGGCAGCAACATATGACAAGAACATGGCAGCAACACAACATGGCAACATGGTAGCGACACAACATGACAACAACATGGTAGCAACACAACATGACAACAACATGGTAGCAACACAACATGGTAGCAACACAACATGACAGCATGGTAGCAGCACAACATGACAATATGGTAGCAACACAACATGGCAACAACATGGCAGCAGCACAACATGACAACATGGTAGCAACACAACATGGCAGCAGCACAACATGGTAGCAACACAACATGGTAGCAACACAACATGACAACAACATGGCAGCAGCACAACATGACACCAACATGGTAGCAACACAACATGGCAGCAGCACAACATGGTAGCAACACAACATGGTAGCAACACAACATGGCAACAACATGGCAGCAGAACAACATGGCAGCAGCACAACATGGTAGCAACACAACATGACAACAACATGGCAGCAGCACAACATGACACCAACATGGTAGCAACACAACATGGCAGCAGCACAACATGGTAGCAACACAACATGGTAGCAACACAACATGGCAACAACATGGCAGCAGAACAACATGGTAGCAGCACAACATGACAACAACATGGCAGCAGCACAACATGACAACAACATGGCAGCAACACAACATGACAACAACATGGCAGCAACACAACATGACAACAACATGGCAGCAACACAACATGACAACAACATGGTAGCAACACAACATGACAACAACATGGTAGCAACACAACATGACAACAACATGGCAGCAGCACAACATGACAACAACATGGTAGCAACACAACATGACAACAACATGGAAGCAACACAACATGGTAGCAGCACAACATGACAAGAACATGGTAGCAACACAACATGGTAGCAACACAACATGACAACAGCATGGTAGCAACACAACATGACAGCAACATGGCAGCAGCACAACATGGCAGCAGCACAACATGGTAGCAACACAACATGACAACAACATGGTAGCAACACAACATGGCAGCAGCACAACATGGTAGCAACACAACATGGTAGCAGCACAACATGACAACATGGCAGCAACACAACATGGCAACAACATGGTAGCAACACAACATGACAACAACATGGTAGCAACACAACATGGTAGCAACACAACGTGGTAGCAACACAACATGGTAGCAACACAACATGGTAGCAACACAACATGGTAGCAACACAACATGGTAGAAGAACAAACCATGGTACAAACATTATTGGGAACAGACAACAGCACAAAAGGCAAGAAGGTAGAGACAACAATACATCACACAAAGCAGCCACAACTGTCAGTAAGAGTGTCCATGATTGAGTCTTTGAATGAAGAGATGGAGATAAAACTGTCCAGTTTGAGTGTTTGTTGCAGTTAATTCCCAGTCGCTAGCTGCAGAGAAGACAAGCGGACCAAGGATGTGTGTGCTTTGGGGACCTTTAAGCTGTATACTACACAGCTTTGTGTAGATGGATTCCCCAGCACGACACCTGGATTAATGAATCATACTGATATTAAACAGTGGATTACAGTTTTGGTTCAAACTAGTTCTACTGGGTACTGTTGTTGTTACTCTGTCTGCAGGGTATAGAATCCCTTCAAATGCGTTGGTCCCAAATGGCACTCTATTCCCTATGTAGAGCACTACTTTTAATGAGGGCCCGTAGGGAATAGGGTGCCATTTGGGATGTAAGGTACAGACTACAGCAGAAAAACTCATGTAAACACGATCAAAGTTTTTCCACCAAACCAGTCCCACATCTAAAGCACAGACATCCAGTGAAACCACGAGGTCATCCATCACAAATAATCCTGTTTTAAACTGGCTTTTATCACGGCTCATGGCAAATACAGTCAACAACAACAAATAATCTGCCAATTTTGTTATTTATTAGTTAAATAGGGCGGCTAGTGGTTAGAGTGTAGAGGTGGTAGGGTAGCCTAGTGGTTAGAGTGTAGAGGCGGCAGGGTAGCCTAGTGGTTAGAGTGTAGAGGTGGTAGGGTAGCCTAGTGGTTAGAGTGTAGAGGTGGTAGGGTAGCCTAGTGGTTAGAGTGTAGAGGTGGTAGGGTAGCCTAGTGGTTAGAGTGTAGAGGAGGCAGGGTAGCCTAGTGGTTAGAGTGTAGAGGCGGCAGGGTAGCCTAGTGGTTAGAGTGTAGAGGCGGTAGGGTAGCCTAGTGGTTAGAGTGTAGAGGTGGTAGGGTAGCCTAGTGGTTAGAGTGTAGAGGTGGTAGGGTAGCCTAGTGGTTAGAGTGTAGAGGTGGTAGGGTAGCCTAGTGGTTAGAGTGTAGAGGCGGCAGGGTAGCCTAGTGGTTAGAGTGTAGAGGTGGTAGGGTAGCCTAGTGGTTAGAGTGTAGAGGTGGTAGGGTAGCCTAGTGGTTAGAGTGTAGAGGTGGTAGGGTAGCCTAGTGGTTAGAGTGTAGAGGTGGTAGGGTAGCCTAGTGGTTAGAGTGTAGAGGCGGTAGGGTAGCCTAGTGGTTAGAGTGTAGAGGCGGCAGGGTAGCCTAGTGGTTAGAGTGTAGAGGCGGTAGGGTAGCCTAGTGGTTAGAGTGTAGAGGTGGTAGGGTAGCCTAGTGGTTAGAGTGTAGAGGTGGTAGGGTAGCCTAGTGGTTAGAGTGTAGAGGTGGTAGGGTAGCCTAGTGGTTAGAGTGTAGAGGTGGTAGGGTAGCCTAGTGGTTAGAGTGTAGAGGAGGCAGGTAGCCTAGTGGTTAGAGTGTAGAGGAGGCAGGTAGCCTAGTGGTTAGAGTGTAGAGGAGGCAGGTAGCCTAGTGGTTAGAGTGTAGAGGTGGCAGGTCGTCTAGTGGTTAGAGTGTAGAGGTGGCAGGTAGCCTAGTGGTTAGAGTGTAGAGGTGGTAGGGTAGCCTAGTGGTTAGAGTGTAGAGGTGGTAGGGTAGCCTAGTGGTTAGAGTGTAGAGGTGGTAGGGTAGCCTAGTGGTTAGAGTGTAGAGGTGGTAGGGTAGCCTAGTGGTTAGAGTGTAGAGGTGGTAGGGTAGCCTAGTGGTTAGAGTGTAGAGGTGGTAGGGTAGCCTAGTGGTTAGAGTGTAGAGGTGGTAGGGTAGCCTAGTGGTTAGAGTGTAGAGGTGGTAGGGTAGCCTAGTGGTTAGAGTGTAGAGGTGGTAGGGTAGCCTAGTGGTTAGAGTGTAGAGGTGGTAGGGTAGCCTAGTGGTTAGAGTGTAGAGGTGGTAGGGTAGCCTAGTGGTTAGAGTGTAGAGGCGGTATGGTAGCCTAGTGGTTAGAGCGTAGAGGAGGCAGGGTAGCCTAGTGGTTAGAGTGTAGAGGTGGTAGGGTAGCCTAGTGGTTAGAGTGTAGATGTGGTAGGGTAGCCTAGTGGTTAGAGCGTTGGACTAGTAACCGGAAGGTTGCAAGTTCAAATCCCCGAGCTGACAAGGTACAAATCTGTCGTTCTGCCCCTGAACAAGGCAGTTAACCCACTGTTCCTAGGCCGTCATTGAAAATAAGAATTTGTTCTTAACTGACTTGCCAAGTTAAATAAAGGTAAAATAAATGTAAAAAATCACAACTTAGTTAAATAGGAGTTATGTGTTATTACACTGTTCCATGTAACTACATAAAATCGATTTAATCTCCAAAAGATATTAAAGAGACGATTTGAATAAAATGAAAGCAACACTGTAATAGCGGTCACGCATTTCAAGGCGTCGGTTCACTGAATCTGTCTGTGGCCCTTTATCAATCACACTTCTCTCTGCCAACTTATTTCATTCCTCTTAACAAATTATAATAAAGCCAATAGTTTCTATCACAGGCTCAGATCTAACTAGCCCTCTCAATGACAAATGAGCGTGGTCACACTCTTACCCCCTGAGAAAGGGGGTATGAGGGCGGTGATATGCTACCCAGCCACAGCAGGTGTTCAAGAGGTCTGCTTCAGCACACTGTGAGGGAATACAACACCTTCTGATTATAACTTTAAGAAATGTAGTCCACGACGTGCCATGGGACAGGTGTTTAGCAACGCAGGATGCTGGTAACCAGGCAACATAATGTGAGTGGTCTGGCCTTCAACCTACAGTATCAAGGAGTATATGGGTTATGTTCCAAATAGTGCCCTACTCTCTATATAGTGCCCTATTTTTAACCAGGGGCCCATAGGCCACTATATATGAGTATGTGGGGTTGAGTGCACTATATAGGGAATAGGTTGCCATTTAGGACTCTTGTCTATACGTTTAGCATATAATGACGTCAGCCTCAAAACATTATCCTCCATCCATGGGCTCACACCCTGCCCAAATGTAACCTAACACAGGGGTAATGGTGTCCTTTTAAAACAGTATCCTCCATCCATGGGCTCACACCCTGCCAAATGTAACCTAACACAGGGGTAATGGTGTCCTTTTAAAACATTATCCTCTATCCATGGGCTCACACCCTGCCCAAATGTAACCTAACACAGGGGTAATGGTGTCCTTTTAAAACAGTATCCTCCATCCATGGGCTCACACCCTGCCAAATGTAACCTAACACAGGGGTAATGGTGTCCTTTTAAAACATTATCCTCCATCCATGGGCTTACACCCTGCCCAATGTAACCTAACACAGGGGTAATGGTGTCATTTTAAAACATGATCCTCCATTCATGGGCTCACACCCTGCCCAGTGTAACCTAACACAGGGGTAATGGTGTCCTTTTAAAACATTATCCTCTATCCATGGGCTTACTCTAGGGTTGAATGGCAGGAACCAGGTTACTGATTTACTACCTCATGAAGCTGGCTGAGAGAATACCAAGAGTCTGCAAAGATGTCATCAAGGCAAAGGGTGGCTACTTTGAAGAATCTCAAATATAAAATATATTTGGATTTTTTTAAACACTTTTATGGTTACTACATGACTCCATATATGTTATTTCATAGTTTTGATGTCTTCACTATTATTCTACAATGTTGAATATAGTAAAAATAAAGAAAAACCCTGGAATGAGCAGGTGTGTCCAAACTGTTGACTGGCGCTGTGTATTCGACAGCCTACTGATTATACAAATAGGCCCTACTATATTTCAAAATTAAAATCATATTCGCTAGCCTGTACTTGTAACTCTGTAGGAATCACATGTTCTCTCCCTGCTGTAGGCCGCATGTGCTGCACCAGAATCACATGTTCTCTCCCTGCTGTAGGCCGCATGTGCTGCACCAGAATCACATGTTCTCTCCCTGCTGTAGGCCGCATGTGCTGCACCAGAATCACATGTTCTCTCCCTGCTGTAGGCCGCATGTGCTGCACCAGAATCACATGTTCTCTCCCTGCTGTAGGCCGCATGTGCTGCACCAGAATCACATGTTCTCTCCCTGCTGTAGGCCGCATGTGCTGCACCAGTATCACATGTTCTCTCCCTGCTTTATCATGGTTGAAACATAGTCCGTAACTCCAGACCATATAATACAGTATAATAGTAGAGTAATACAGTTCACACTCAATAAGATTAGCCTACTGGAGATAGTTTCATTTATTTACACATGAGAGCACATAGCTAGCTACATATATTGGCTTTTATGTTTTACCTGTCGTACGTAATGTGCAGTAGCCTGTATAATATTTGTATTAGAAAACAGCACAATCATTTGGGCTTTTTTTGGTTTTGGGCTCATAAAATGTCTTTAATGTAGGGCTTATTAAAGAGAAGTCTATCTTTAATTCTGTGAATAACACTAGTATATTTTATCAATGTTTATTATGAGTATTTCTGCTAAAAATCACCGGATGTTTTCAAAACATTACATTGGCGCCTTACGTGCAGTAAACTATGATTTTTGGATATGAATATGCACATTATCGAACAAAACATACATGTATTGTGTAACATGATGTCCTATGAGTGTCATCTGATGAAGATCATCAAAGGTTAGTGATTAATTTTATCTATATTTCTGCTTTTTGTGACTCCTATCTTTGGCTGGAAAAATGGCTGCGTGTTTTTTCGACTTGGCAGTGATCTGTTATAATCATCTTTAGCTGTAATCGGACAAGATGGGTAGATTAACAAGATGTGTATCTTTCATTTGCTGTATTGGACTTGTTATTGTGTGAAAGTTACATATTTCTAAAAAATATTTTTACATTTTCGCTCGCTGCCTTTTCAGCGGAATGTTGTCGAGGTGTTCCGCTAGCGGAACCCCTGCGCTAGAAAGGTTAAGTGTCTTTAATGTAGGGCTCATTAAATGTCTTTAATGTAGGGCTCATTAATTGTCTTTAATGTAGGGCTCATTAAATGTCTTTAATGTAGGTCTCATTAGATGTCTTTAATGTAGGGCTAATCAGGCTCAGGTAACAGCAGGCTTGAATGTTCGATCAAAGCTCAAATAAATTCCAGACATTTGTAAAATACCAGGAAAATATTCAACCCTAGATCACACCCGGCCCAGTGTAACGGTTGAAGTTTCCCTTTTTCATTCATTTATGTCAGAATAAAGTCTTTAAATCAAAGGGATCGTTGTGGACAAGCGCATTGCACTTAACTTCTGAAGGTCATTTATACTTGAGCCAACATCTGCAATGTTTTACATCTGCAATGTGTGCCATGAATTCAATCTCTGCACTCGCCTGGTAAATGAAGGCGTATTGTAAGTTGTGCAGCAGGTTGTACGGCAAAGAGCCCCTGAATGAATCCTGGACAAAGGTTATAGTTAAATAATACATAGTATTTACAGTGACAGAACAGTTCAAGTTACCACCTGCTCATTGGCCGTTGCTCCCGAGTTGCGTAGTGGTTCTAAGGCACTGCATCTCAGTGCAAGATGCGTCACTACAGACACTCTGGTTCAAATCCAGGCCGTATCACATCCGGCTGTGATTGGGAGTCCCATTGGGCGGCGCACAACTGGTCCAGCGTCATCCGGGTTTGGCCCCGGGGGGATGGCCGTCATTGTAATTAAGAATTTGTTCTTAACTGACTCGCCTAGTTTAAATGAATAATACAAAAATGTAAAAGGAGGAAACATTTGGTTGTTGTATTCGATTAACGTTTAATTAAAAAGTGGTAGGGGTTTAAGACATGTAACAATGGAGGACAGACATGGGTACAGGGTAAGGGTTTAAGACATGTAACAACAGAGGACAGACATGGGTACAGGGTAAGGGTTTAAGACATGTAACAACAGAGGACAGACATGGGTACAAGGTAAGGGTTTAAGACATGTAACAATGGAGGACAGACATGGGTACAGGGTAAGGGTTTAAGACATGTAACAATGGAGGACAGACATGGGTACAGGGTAAGGGTTTAAGACATGTAACAACAGAGGACAGACATGGGTACAAGGTAAGGGTTTAATACAACAGAGGACAGACATGGGTACAGGGTAAGGGTTTAAGACATGTAACAACAGAGGACAGACATGGGTACAGGGTAAGGGTTTATTACAACAGAGGACAGACATGGGTACAAGGTAAGGGTTTAAGACATGCAACAACAGAGGACAGACATGGGTACAGGGTAAGGGTTTAAGACATGAAACAACAGAGGACAGACATGGGTACAAGGTAAGGGTTTAAGACATGCAACAACAGAGGACAGACATGGGTACAGGGTAAGGGTTTAAGACATGCAACAACAGAGGACAGACATGGGTACAAGGTAAGGGTTTATTACAACAGAGGATTATTACAACAGAGGACAGACATGGGTACAGGGTAAGGGTTTAAGACATGCAACAACAGAGGACAGACATGGGTACAAGGTAAGGGTTTAAGACATGCAACAACAGAGGACAGACATGGGTACAGGGTAAGGGTTTAAGACATGCAACAACAGAGGACAGACATGGGTACAGGGTAAGGGATTATTACAACAGAGGACAGACATGGGTACAGGGTAAGGGTTTAAGACATGCAACAACAGAGGACAGACATGGGTACAAGGTAAGGCTTTAAGACATGCAACAACAGAGGACAGACATGGGTACAGGGTAAGGGTTTAAGACATGCAACAACAGAGGACAGACATGGGTACAGGGTAAGGGATTATTACAACAGAGGACAGACATAGGTACAAGGTAAGGGTTTAATACATGCAACAACAGAGGACAGACATGGGTATAGGGTAAGGGTTTAAGACATGCAACAACAGAGGACAGACATGGGTATAGGGTAAGGGTTTAAGACATGCAACAACAGAGGACAGACATGGGTACAGGTAAGGGTTTAAGACATGCAACAACAGAGGACAGACATGGGTACAGGGTAAGGGTTTAAGACATGCAACAACAGAGGACAGACATGGGTACAAGGTAAGGGTTGTATGGGTACAGGGTAAGGGTTTAAGACATGCAACAAAGGAGGACAGACATGGGTACAGGGTAAGGGTTTAAGACATGCAACAACAGAGGACAGACATGGGTACAAGGTAAGGGTTTAATACAACAGAGGACAGACATGGGTACAGGGTAAGGGTTTAAGACATGTAACAACAGAGGACAGACATGGGTACAGGGTAAGGGTTTATTACAACAGAGGACAGACATGGGTACAGGGTAAGGGTTTATTACAACAGAGGACAGACATGGGTACAAGGTAAGGGTTTAAGACATGCAACAACAGAGGACAGACATGGGTACAGGGTAAGGGTTTAAGACATGAAACAACAGAGGACAGACATGGGTACAAGGTAAGGGTTTAAGACATGCAACAACAGAGGACAGACATGGGTACAGGGTAAGGGTTTAAGACATGCAACAACAGAGGACAGACATGGGTACAAGGTAAGGGTTTATTACAACAGAGGACAGACATGGGTACAGGGTAAGGGTTTAAGACATGCAACAACAGAGGACAGACATGGGTACAAGGTAAGGGTTTAAGACATGCAACAACAGAGGACAGACATGGGTACAGGGTAAGGGGTTAAGACATGCAACAGCAGAGGACAGACATGGGTACAAGGTAAGGTTTAAGACATGCAACAACAGAGGACAGACATGGGTACAGGGTAAGGGTTTAAGACATGCAACAACAGAGGACAGACATGGGTACAGGGTAAGGGATTATTACAACAGAGGACAGACATGGGTACAAGGTAAGGGTTTAATACATGCAACAACAGAGGACAGACATGGGTATAGGGTAAGGGTTTAAGACATGCAACAACAGAGGACAGACATGGGTATAGGGTAAGGGTTTAAGACATGCAACAACAGAGGACAGACATGGGTACAGGTAAGGGTTTAAGACATGCAACAACAGAGGACAGACATGGGTACAGGGTAAGGGTTTAAGACATGAAACAGCAGAGGACAGACATGGGTACAAGGTAAGGGTTTAAGACATGCAACAACAGAGGACAGACATGGGTACAGGGTAAGGGTTTAAGACATGCAACAACAGAGGACAGACATGGGTACAAGGTAAGGGTTTATTACAACAGAGGACAGACATGGGTACAGGGTAAGGGTTTAAGACATGCAACAACAGAGGACAGACATGGGTACAGGGTAAGGGTTTAAGACATGCAACAACAGAGGACAGACATGGGTACAGGGTAAGGGATTATTACAACAGAGGACAGACATGGGTACAGGGTAAGGGTTTAAGACATGCAACAACAGAGGACAGACATGGGTACAAGGTAAGGGTTTAAGACATGCAACAACAGAGGACAGACATGGGTACAGGGTAAGGGTTTAAGACATGCAACAGCAGAGGACAGACATGGGTACAAGGTAAGGCTTTAAGACATGCAACAACAGAGGACAGACATGGGTACAGGGTAAGGGTTTAAGACATGCAACAACAGAGGACAGACATGGGTACAGGGTAAGGGATTATTACAACAGAGGACAGACATGGGTACAAGGTAAGGGTTTAATACATGCAACAACAGAGGACAGACATGGGTATAGGGTAAGGGTTTAAGACATGCAACAACAGAGGACAGACATGGGTATAGGGTAAAGGTTTAAGACATGCAACAACAGAGGACAGACATGGGTACAGGTAAGGGTTTAAGACATGCAACAACAGAGGACAGACATGGGTACAGGGTAAGGGTTTAAGACATGCAACAACAGAGGACAGACATGGGTACAAGGTAAGGGTTGTATGGGTACAGGGTAAGGGTTTAAGACATGCAACAAAGGAGGACAGACATGGGTACAGGGTAAGGGTTTAAGACATGCAACAACAGAGGACAGACATGGGTACAAGGTAAGGGTTTAATACAACAGAGGACAGACATGGGTACAGGGTAAGGGTTTAAGACATGTAACAACAGAGGACAGACATGGGTACAGGGTAAGGGTTTATTACAACAGAGGACAGACATGGGTACAGGGTAAGGGTTTATTACAACAGAGGACAGACATGGGTACAAGGTAAGGGTTTAAGACATGCAACAACAGAGGACAGACATGGGTACAGGGTAAGGGTTTAAGACATGAAACAACAGAGGACAGACATGGGTACAAGGTAAGGGTTTAAGACATGCAACAACAGAGGACAGACATGGGTACAGGGTAAGGGTTTAAGACATGCAACAACAGAGGACAGACATGGGTACAAGGTAAGGGTTTATTACAACAGAGGACAGACATGGGTACAGGGTAAGGGTTTAAGACATGCAACAACAGAGGACAGACATGGGTACAAGGTAAGGGTTTAAGACATGCAACAACAGAGGACAGACATGGGTACAGGGTAAGGGTTTATTACAACAGAGGACAGACATGGGTACAAGGTAAGGGTTTAAGACATGCAACAACAGAGGACAGACATGGGTACAGGGTAAGGGTTTAAGACATGAAACAACAGAGGACAGACATGGGTACAAGGTAACGGTTTAAGACATGCAACAACAGAGGACAGACATGGGTACAGGGTAAGGGTTTAAGACATGCAACAACAGAGGACAGACATGGGTACAAGGTAAGGGTTTATTACAACAGAGGACAGACATGGGTACAGGGTAAGGGTTTAAGACATGCAACAACAGAGGACAGACATGGGTACAAGGTAAGGGTTTAAGACATGCAACAACAGAGGACAGACATGGGTACAGGGTAAGGGTTTAAGACATGCAACAACAGAGGACAGACATGGGTACAGGGTAAGGGATTATTACAACAGAGGACAGACATGGGTACAGGGTAAGGGTTTAAGACATGCAACAACAGAGGACAGACATGGGTACAAGGTAAGGGTTTAAGACATGCAACAACAGAGGACAGACATGGGTACAGGGTAAGGGTTTAAGACATGCAACAACAGAGGACAGACATGGGTATAGGGTAAGGGTTTAAGACATGCAACAACAGAGGACAGACATGGGTACAGGTAAGGGTTTAAGACATGCAACAACAGAGGACAGACATGGGTACAGGGTAAGGGTTTAAGACATGCAACAACAGAGGACAGACATGGGTACAGGTAAGGGTTTAAGACATGCAACAACAGAGGACAGACATGGGTACAGGTAAGGGTTTAAGACATGCAACAACAGAGGACAGACATGGGTACAGGGTAAGGGTTTAAGACATGCAACAACAGAGGACAGACATGGGTACAGGTAAGGGTTTAAGACATGCAACAACAGAGGACAGACATGGGTACAGGGTAAGGGTTTAAGACATGCAACAACAGAGGACAGACATGGGTACAAGGTAAGGGTTGTATGGGTACAGGGTAAGGGTTTAAGACATGCAACAAAGGAGGACAGACATGGGTACAGGGTAAGGGTTTAAGACATGCAACAGCAGAGGACAGACATGGGTACAGGGTAAGGGTTTAAGACATGCAACAACAGAGGACAGACATGGGTACAAGGTAAGGGTTTAAGACATGCAACAACAGAGGACAGACATGGGTACAAGGTAAGGGTTTAAGACAACAGAGGACAGACATGGGTACAAGGTAAGGGTTTACGACATGCAACAACAGAGGACAGACATGGGTACAAGGTAAGGGTTTATTACAACAGAGGACAGACATGGGTACAGGGTAAGGGTTTAAGACATGCAACAACAGAGGACAGACATGGGTACAAGGTAAGGGTTTAAGACATGTAACAACAGAGGACAGACATGGGTACAAGGTAAGGGTTGTATGGGTACAGGGTAAGGGTTTAAGACATGCAACAACAGAGGACAGACATGGGTACAAGGTAAGGGTTGTATGGGTACAGGGTAAGGGTTTAAGACATGCAACAAAGGAGGACAGACATGGGTACAGGGTAAGGGTTTAAGACATGCAACAGCAGAGGACAGACATGGGTACAAGGTAAGGGTTTATTACAACAGAGGACAGACATGGGTACAAGGTAAGGGTTTATTACAACAGAAGACAGACATGGGTACAGGGTAAGGGTTTAAGACATGCAACAACAGAGGACAGACATGGGTACAAGGTAAGGGTTTATTACAACAGAGGACAGACATGGGTACAAGGTAAGGGTTTATTACAACAGAGGACAGACATGGGTACAAGGTAAGGGTTTATTACAACAGAGGACAGACATGGGTACAAGGTAAGGGTTTATTACAACAGAGGACAGACATGGGTGCAAGGTAAGGGTTTATTACAACAGAGGACAGACATGGGTACAAGGTAAGGGTTTATTACAACAGAGGACAGACATGGGTACAAGGTAAGGGTTTATTACAACAGAGGACAGACATGGGTGCAAGGTAAGGGTTTATTACAACAGAGGACAGACATGGGTACAAGGTAAGGGTTTATTACAACAGAGGACAGACATGGGTACAAGGTAAGGGTTTATTACAACAGAGGACAGACATGGGTACAAGGTAAGGGTTTATTACAACAGAGGACAGACATGGGTGCAAGGTAAGGGTTTATTACAACAGAGGACAGACATGGGTACAAGGTAAGGGTTTATTACAACAGAGGACAGACATGGGTACAAGGTAAGGGTTTATTACAACAGAGGACAGACATGGGTACAAGGTAAGGGTTTAAGAACTCACGGTTTTGAAGTGTTTTAGTTATTTGGATGAACCACAACATGTCCAAACCAGATGGGGATCTGATGGCTCTATGCTGTTTCATAAGTCTTTATGGAAGGTCGGGGGATAGGGTTGAATTTCCATCCCCCAGTTGGAACACAACAAGTTTGAACCAGGGTCTGATGTCTCTGGTGTTTTCACTGTGATGGGTTTTAAAACCAGGGTCTGATCTCTCTGGTGTTTTCACTGTGATGGGTTTTAAAACCAGGTTTGATCTCTCTGGTGTTTTCACTGTGATGAGTTATAAAACCAGGTCTGATCTCTCTGGTGTTTTCACTGTGATGGATTATAAAACCAGGTCTGATCTCTCTGGTGTTTTCACTGTGATGGGTTATGAACCAGGTCTGATCTCTCTGGTGTTTTCACTGTGATGGATTATAAAACCAGGTCTGATCTCTCTTGTGTTTTCACTGTGATGGATTATAAAACCAAGTTTTCTCACTGTGCCAATCTGTGTTGTTGATGGGTCGCTGGGTTAGCTTGATAGACATGTTTAATTTGTCGTTGTGGCTTCTTTATAGAAGTTTCCTTGTATTTGTCCTCTGGCCCACATTAAGTCAGAGCCACAGGCTGTATAGTGTTTCATATGAATCAGTCTATAGTGTTTCATATGAGAGAATCAGTCTATAGTGTTTCATATGAGAGAATCAGTCTATAGTGTTTCATGAGAGAATCAGTCTATAGTGTTTCATATGAGAGAATCAGTCTATAGTGTTTCATGAGAGAATCAGTCTATAGTGTTTCATATGAGAGAATCAGTCTATAGTGTTTCATATGAGAGAATCAGTCTATAGTGTTTCATATGAGAGAGAATCAGTCTATAGTGTTTCATATGAGAGAATCAGTCTATAGTATTTCATATGAGAGAGAATCAGTCTATAGTGTTTCATATGAGAGAATCAGTCTATAGTGTTTCATATGAGAGAATCAGTCTATAGTGTTTCATATGAGAGAATCAGTCTATAGTGTTTTATATGAGAGAGAATCAGTCTATAGTGTTTCATATGAGAGAGAATCAGTCTATAGTGTTTCATATGAGAGAGAATCAGTCTATAGTGTTTCATGAGAGAATCAGTCTGTAGTGTTTCATATGAGAGAGAATCAGTCTATAGTGTTTCATGAGAGAATCAGTCTGTAGTGTTTCATATGAGAGAGAATCAGTCTATAGTGTTTCATGAGAGAATCAGTCTGTAGTGTTTCATATGACAGAGAATCTAGGTGAAAGATCAAACCTATACTGTAGAAATGTAATGCTTGGATTAATTTGGATAAAGTTAAAGTGCCGTCCACAGTCATTATCTCGTCTTGTTGACCAAATCCTCACTACATTCTGAAGAGGAAAGCCCGCAGCGTGTGCCAATATCAACAATCTTGAACAATGTGAAAAACGTCATTATTCACCAGCAGCACCTAGTAATTGTGATTCACCGTCCTGAAAGAAAACTAGATGTGGGTAAACTGTTTAGGTTACAATAACAATCTCCTTCAGGGTGTTTCACTTGGTGCTATTATGAACCTCAGAAAACAGGAAACTGATTAAAACAGATGAACCAGGAGGAGCAGGGAAATAACAAGTCTGACAAACAAAACTCTTCCCTGTGCACAGTGGAGGTGGAGGAGGGGTGGAGGTGGAGGTGGAGAGAGGAGGGAGGTGGAGGTAGAGAGAGGTAGAGTGGAGGAGGAGGAGGGGTGGAGGTGGAGGTAAAGAGAGGTGGAGGTGGAGGAGGGGGGTGGAGGTGGAGGAGGGGTGGAGGTGGAGGTAGAGAGAGGTAGAGTGGAGGAGGAGGAGGGGTGGAGGTGGAGGTGGAGAGAGGTAGAGTGGAGAAGGAGGGGTGGAGGTGGAGGTAGAGAGAGGTAGTGGAGGAGGAGGAGGAGGAGGGTGGAGGTGGAGAGAGATAGTGGAGGAGGAGGAGGGTGGAGGTGGAGGTGGAGAGAGGTAGAGTGGAGGAGGAGGAGGGGTGGAGGTGGAGAGAGGTAGAGTGGAGGTGGAAAAGGTAGTGGAGGAGGGTGGAGGTGGAGGTAGAGAGAGGTAGAGTGGAGGAGGAGGAGGGGTGGAGGTGGAGGTGGAGAGTGGTAGAGTGGAGGAGGAGGAGGGGTGGAGGTGGAGGTAGAGAGGGTAGAGTGGAGGAGGAGGGGTGGAGGTGGAGGTGGAGGAGGGGTGGAGGTGGAGGTAGAGAGAGGTAGAGTGGAGGAGGAGGAAGAGTGGAGGTGGAGGTAGAGTGGAGGTGGAGGTAGAGTAGATGTAGAGTGGAGATGGTGGTGGAGTGTAGGACAATATGTGGAGGTATAGTGGATTTAGAGAGAGGTGGAGTGAATCTGTCTGTTCAGATTGTGTAGATCTATATAGTCACTGTCTGTAGTCTGTAGATTTGTCTGTTCAGTGTCTGTAGCACTAGATCTATCTGTTCAGTGTCTGTAGTCTGTGGATCTATATGTTCAGTGTCTGGAATCTGTGGATCTATCTGTTCAGTGTCTGTAGTCTGTGGATCTATCTGTTCAGTGTCTGTAGTCTGTGGATCTATCTGTTCAGTGTCTGTAGCACTAGATCTATCTGTTCAGTGTCTGTAGCACTAGATCTATATGTTTAGTGTCTGTAGCACTAGATCTATCTGTTCAGTGTCTGTAGCACTAGATCTATCTGTTCAGTGTCTGCAGTATGTAGATCTATCTGTTCAGTGTCTGCAGTATGTAGATCTATCTGTTCAGTGTCTGTAGCACTAGATCTATCTGTTCAGTGTCTGTAGCACTAGATCTATATGTTTAGTGTCTGTAGTCTGTGGATCTATCTGTTCAGTGTCTGTAGTCTGTGGATCTATCTGTTCAGTGTCTGTAGTCTGTAGATCTATCTGTTCAGTGTCTGGAATCTGTGGATCTATCTGTTCAGTGTCTGTAGTATGTGGATCTATCTGTTCAGTGTCTGCAGTATGTAGATCTATCTGTTCAGTGTCTGCAGTATGTAGATCTTGGCCTCTACCTGGCCTCTACTGGGTCTATACCTGCACTCTACCTGGACTCTAACTGGACTCTACCTGGACTCTAACTGGACTCTAACTGGCCTTTACCAGGTTTCTACCTGGCCTCTACCGGGCCTCTACTGGGCCTCTACCTGCACTTTACCTGGTCTCTAACTGGACTCTAACTGGACTCTAGAGACCTGGCCTTTACCTGGCCTTTACCAGGTTTCTACCTGGCCTCTACCGGGCCTGTACCGGGCCTCTACCTGTACTTTACCTGGACTCTACCTGGACTCTACCTGGACTCTAACTGGACTCTAACTGGACTCTAACTGGACTCTACCTTGAGTGTGGATGACGGATCACCACCTCAAGCTGAACCTCGGCAAGACGGAGCTGCTCTTCCTCCCGGGGAAGGACTGCCCGTTCCATGATCTCGCCATCACGGTTGACAACTCCATTGTGTCCTCCTCCCAGAGCGCTAAGAACCTTGGCGTGATCCTGGACAACACCCTGTCGTTCTCAACTAACATCAAGGCGGTGGCCCGTTCTTGTAGGTTCATGCTCTACAACATCCGCAGAGTACGACCCTGCCTCACACAGGAAGCAGCGCAGGTCCTAATCCAGGCACTTGTCATCTCCCGTCTGGATTACTGCAACTCGCTGTTGGCTGGGCTCCCTGCCTGTGCCATTAAACCCCTACAACTCATCCAGAACGCCGCAGCCCGTCTGGTGTTCAACCTTCCCAAGTTCTCTCACGTCACCCCGCTCCTCCGCTCTCTCCACTGGCTTCCAGTTGAAGCTCGCATCCGCTACAAGACCATGGTGCTTGCCTACGGAGCTGTGAGGGGAACGGCACCTCAGTACCTCCAGGCTCTGATCAGGCCCTACACCCAAACAAGGGCACTGCGTTCATCCACCTCTGGCCTGCTCGCCTCCCTACCACTGAGGAAGTACAGTTCCCGCGCAGCCCAGTCAAAACTGTTCGCTGCTCTGGCCCCCCAATGGTGGAACAAACTCCCTCACGACGCCAGGACAGCGGAGTCAATCACCACCTTCCGGAGACACCTGAAACCCCACCTCTTTCAGGAATACCTAGGATAGGACAAAGTAATCCTTCTCACCCCCCTTAAAAGATTTAGATGCACTATTGTAAAGTGGCTGTTCCACTGGATGTCGCTCTGGATAAGAGCGTCTGCTAAATGACTTAAATGTAATGTAATGTACCTGGACTCTACCGGGACTCTACCGGGACTCTACCGGGTCTCTACCGGGTTTCTACCTGGACTCTACCTGGACTCTACCTGGACTCTACCTGGACTCTAACTGGACTCTAACTGGACTCTAACTGGCCTTTACCAGGTTTCTACCTGGCCTCTACCGGGCCTCTACTGGGCCTCTACCTGCACTTTACCTGGTCTCTAACTGGACTCTAACTGGACTCTAACTGGACTCTAGAGACCTGGCCTTTACCTGGCCTTTACCAGGTTTCTACCTGGCCTCTACCGGGCCTGTACCTGGACTCTAACTGGACTCTAACTGGACTCTACCTGGACTCTACCGGGACTCTACCGGGTCTCTACCGGGTCTCTACCGGGTTTCTACCGGGTTTCTACCGGGACTCTACCGGGTTTCTACCTGGACTCTACCTGGACTCTGGACACCCCCCCCCCCCCCCGAGATATAAGGAAAACTCTGACTGATAGATGACACTCTCACTATGTTGAAAACATGGAGAGGTTCAGATGTCTACATTTCCAGGGAACATAGTTGTGGAGAATAACTTGAAGTTCAGGCCAACCTATATGGAAACATTAACAGAGTTTGTGTGATACGATGCATTCGGAAAGTATTCAGACCCCTTCACTTTTTCCACATTTTGTTACGTTACAGCCTTATACTAAAAAAATATATATATTTCTTGATCAATCTACACACAATACCACATAATGACAGTATAAACATGTTTTTAGAAATGTTTGCAAATGTATATATTTAAAAATAAAAAATAAAAAAATATCTTATTTACATACGTATTGAGATCCTTTGCATCTTGTTTCCGTTGATCATCCTTGAGATGTTTCTACAAATTGATTGAAGTTGACCTGTGGTAAATTCAATTGATTGGACATGTTTTGGAAAGGCACACACCTGTCTTTATAAGATCCCACAGTTGACAGTGCATTTCAGAGCAAAAAACCAAGCCATCAGGTAGAAGGAACTGTCCGTAGAGCTCAGAGACTGGATTGTGTCGAGGCACAGATCTGGGTGAAGGGTACCAAAACATGGCTCCAGCATTGAAGATCCCCAAGAACACAGTGACCTCCATCGTTCTTAAATGGAAGAAGTTTGGAACCACCAAGACTCTTCCTAGAGCTGGCCGCCCGGTCAAACTGAACAACCGGGGGAGAAGGGCCTTGGTCACGGAGGTGACCAAGAACCCGACGGTCACTCTGACAGAGCTCCAGAGTTCCTTCCAGAATGTTAACCGTGACCCGTCATTCAGGACAGAGGCTCTCTCACCTTAACATCCAATAGTAATGTTAGTGGTGACCCATCATTCAGGACAGAGGCTCTCTCAGCTTAACATCCAATAGTAATGTTAGCCATGACCCATCATTCAGGACAGAGGCTCTCTCACCTTAACATCCAATAGTAATGTTAGTGGTGACCCGTCATTCAGGACAGAGGCTCTCTCAGCTTAACATCCAATAGTAATGTTAGCCATGACCCATCATTCAGGACAGAGGCTCTCTCACCTTAACATCCAATAGTAATGTTAGTGGTGACCCGTCATTCAGGACAGAGGCTCTCTCACCATAACATCCAATAGTAATGTTAGTGGCGACCCATCATTCAGGACAGAGGCTCTCTCACCTTAACATCCAATAGTAATGTTAGTGGTGACCCGTCATTCAGGACAGAGGCTCTCTCACCTTAACATCCAATAGTAATGTTAGCCATGACCCAACATTCAGGACAGAGGCTCTCTCACCATAACATCCAATAGTAATGTTAGCCATGACCCATCATTCAGGACAGAGGCTCTCTCACCTTAACATCCAATAGTAATGTTAGTGGTGACCCATCATTCAGGACAGAGGCTCTCTCACCTTAACATCCAATAGTAATGTTAGTGGTGACCCATCATTCAGGACAGAGGCTCTTCAGCTTAACATCCAATAGTAATGTTAGCCATGACCCATCATTCAGGACAGAGGCCCTCTCACCTTAACATCCAATAGTAATGTTAGTGGTGACCCGTCATTCAGGACAGAGGCTCTCTCACCTTAACATCCAATAGTAATGTTAGCCATGACCCAACATTCAGGACAGAGGCTCTCTCACCATAACATCCAATAGTAATGTTAGCCATGACCCATCATTCAGGACAGAGGCTCTCTCACCTTAACATCCAATAGTAATGTTAGTGGTGACCCATCATTCAGGACAGAGGCTCTCTCACCTTAACATCCAATAGTAATGTTAGTGGTGACCCATCATTCAGGACAGAGGCTCTCTCACCTTAACATCCAATAGTAATGTTAGTGGTGACCCATCATTCAGGACAGAGGCTCTCTCAGCTTAACATCCAATAGTAATGTTAGTGGTGACCCGTCATTCAGGACAGAGGCTCTCTCACCTTAACATCCAATAGTAATGTTAGCCATGACCCATCATTCAGGACAGAGGCTCTCTCACCATAACATCCAATAGTAATGTTAGCCATGACCCATCATTCAGGTTGCTGCACGTGCTCTGGATTCGGGGTCGCCTCAGCTATACCTACACGTAATGTCAGAACTGGACCCACTGCTCGAATATAACTAGGTTTTTGAAGGTTTTTTATGTTTTTAACAGAAGGCACTATGAATTGTGGGCCGTCTCTGAAATATGTGACAGTTGGCTTCTAAATGAGTTAGACAAAGTGTCAGTATGTATAAGTTTGGTGTCAGTATGATATCTTATTGACTGATGGGTGACTTGATGGCAGTATAATATATTGGTATTGTACCTTTTATATTGCAAATGGACAATGTACATTTCCAATGTATTTAATGAGGGATTTACCATCACCAAATGGACAGCCTGAAATCAACCCCAACGAGCGACGGAGAGGACCCACTATCACTGCTCGGCCATCCCGAGTTCAACGAGCCAGTCAATTGGCCATTTCTACAGTATATTAGAGCATGTCCAATTCTTGATGGTAAATGCCCATTGTAAGACATTGCAAATGGACAGTGTACAATTGTACATTTCTAATGTGTTTAATGAGGGATTTAACATCACCAAATGGACAGGCTGAAATCATTACCAACGAGCGATTGGACAGTGTCCATTACACACATGCTATATTGTCAGTGTGAACATGCTCTTCTGCAAGTTGACAGTGTCCATTGCCAATGTATATCCATAAGGTATTCCCATTATGAAATGGACATGCTGAATCAACATCACTGAGAAATTATTACTTCCTATGACTTCCTATGATCAAACATGACAAATAGACCTTCTAGGTTAATTCAGGGCTTAACATAGTGATATATATATAATTTGGTCAGTATCAATGCCATTTGGACATTTCCTATGCCATTTGGACATGGTTCACTGACTTTTGGGTTCAGAAACCGACTTCCTATGATCATATATGGCAAATGGACAAAACATAGGCCTTATGGACAAACTCAATAAACTAACACAAATGTATATCCATACAGTTACTACATATGTATAATTGACCCCAAAAAATCTGATTCGTTTTTGAAAAAACGGCCAAAAAAGCACTTTTATTAAGTTTTGAAATGTTGACGTTTTTTTTAGATTTAGAATATTTCACCCTTGGGACCTGACTTTGTGACCATTTCCTATATGAAAGTCTACGGTGGAGCATGCTCACGCCCCTATGGGATTTTTGCATTATTACACTTGCATTTGTTCCAGTTGCAATTGGGTTTTGAGTGATATTTGCGATTGCGTATATGGTTCGCCCAATGCCAAAAAGTTGCCATTCATTTTCTGTCCATTTCATTGGGGTCTTCCCTTACCTTATGCCATAATTTGTACATATCAATTGTCAGTAGAAACCACATGTGTTTAAGCAAGTCCGCCATATCAGCTTTGTTTTTTTTAGAAAGGTAGTAAACGAGGCTGAATGAATTGTTTCGCTGCCAGACGGGACTTCACTGATAGCCAGGTGTAGCGGTGGTAAGGACTCAATCCGTGGTGCTTAACCTGTTGCCTCTACTTGGGACGCTTGCGTCCCAACTAGAGCTCTGGAAATGCAAATGCGCTACACTAAATGCTAATAGTATTAGTTAAAACTCAAAAGTTCATTAAAATACACATGCAGGGTATCAAATTAAAGCTACACTCGTTGTGAATCCAGGCAACAAGTCAGATTTTTAAAATGCTTTTCGGCGACAGCATGAGAAGCTATTATCTGATAGCATGCACCAATACACTACAACAGAAAAGCACAGCAGGGGACGTAAACAAAATAATTAGCATTTCGGCGTTACACAAACCGCACAATAAAATAGAAAACAGTCATTACCTTTCACCATCTTCTTTGTTGGCACTCCTAGATGTCCCATAAACACTATTGGGTCTTTATTTCGATTAAATCGGGCCATATAAAGCCAAGATATCGTTATATGTAGACTGTGTGATAAACGAAAAAAACAGCGATTTCACAACGTAACGTCATTTTTTAAAATTCAAAAAGTAGACGATAAACTTTCACAAAACACTTCGAAATACGTTTGTAATGCTACTTTAGGTATTAGTAAACGTTAATAAGCGATAAAAATCATCCATAGGCGATGTAGAAATCATTAGCTGTCGTCTTGGAAAAAATTTCAGGAGAGAGCTCTTCCGGAATGATCTGGGCGGAGACCGGAGGTAAGTCGTGCCCCTCTTTCGGTTCAACCAAGAATCAAAGAGGATTCAATTCACAAGACTCTAGACAACATGGGGATGCTGTGGGAGTTGAATGCTCGGTCTTATCTAATTCGGCTCACTGTTAACAATTGCTGGAAGTGGCGCAAGGATATTTATTTCCATTTTCTGTGATCAGGTTTTCCTGCGCTTTCCGATGTAACGCACGTTATGTAATAGCCACAGTCGTGATTTAACCAGTTTTAAAAACGTCCGAGGGTTTCCTATCCACACATTCTAACCATTTGAACGTACTATATTCCTGGCATGAGTAGCAGGGCGCTGAAATGTTGCGCGATTTTTAACAAAATGTTCAAAAAAGTAGAGGGTCGACTGAAGAGGTTAAAAGAAAGCTCTGCTGTTGGGACAGCTTTATGCCTTAAAAGTTTGTGGGCACCGTTATAGTGCAATTAACGTATTGTTTTAGTGTTGTGTAGTGACTTTTCTGGCATTCATCCCCAAAATGTTTTGTTGAGTTTGCCCCACCAAGATTTACATGCTAAAATCGCCACTGATTAATGTTAATAATCTCCTCCATATTGCACACAGATGTGAGTCTCCCAATGGAAAACTCTAGAAAACATGACAGAGATCTAGATTGAAATTCCAGGGAACAAACCGACAAAATGTCCTCATTTCTGGTTCACACAAGGATAGTATAAACCAAACACACACACACTCTGTCATAATGCTGCCCGAGTCACACAGAGTCATCAGCAGTGGAGAAACAACCCATCTGTCACCAGGTCAGGTCTTTCAAAACATCACAGCATTAGAGATCTCTTATCAAGGAGATCTCACAAGGGGCTGGGTGGATTTCTGCAATCCTGAAAGGGTGAAGCAATGAGCTGGAACTGAACAGAGGGTACTATGACCCTGTGTCTGCCTGTGCCTTGGGAAGCCCCGGACATGCCTCACCTTGCAACAAAGGAACACTGTGCCCACAGTCTGCCAACAGCTCCTCTGAGCCATAGAGAGGCCAGTCAGCCAGGCCGGGTACTGAGCCATAGAGGCTAGTCAGCCAGGTCGGGTACTGAGCCATAGAGGCTAGTCAGCCAGGTCGGGTACTGAGCCATAGAGGCTAGTCAGCCAGGTCGGGTATTGAGCCATAGAGGCTAGTCAGCCAGGTCGGGTACTGAGCCATAGAGGCTAGTCAGCCAGGTCGGGTATTGAGCCATAGAGAGGCCAGTCAGCCAGGCAGGGGTTTTTGGTTTTGGCCTCAGTCCAGTATCCACAGGCATAAGTCAAGGCAAGAGATGGGTCTCAACTACCCTGTACCCCGGCACAATGACTCGCTCTCAACTACCTCGTACCCCTGCACAATGACTCGCTCTCAACTACCCTGTACCCCTGCACAATGACTCGCTCTCAACTACCCTGTACCCCTGCACAATGACTCGCTCTCAACTACCCTGTACCCCTGCACAATGTCTCGCTCTCAACTACCCTGTTCCCCTGCACAATGATTCTGTCTTAACCACCCCGTACCCCTGCACAATGACTCGGTCTCAACTACCTCGTATCCCTGCACAATGACTCGGTCTCAACTACCTCGTATCCCTGCACAATGACTCGGTCTCAACTACCCCGTACCCCTGCACAATGACTCGGTCTTAACTACCCTTTATCCCTGCACAATGACTCGGTCTGAACTACCTCGTACCCCTGCACAATGACTCGGTCTGAACTACCCTGTACCCCTGCACAATGACTCGCTCTCAGCTACCTCGTACCCCTGCACAATGTCTCGCTCTCAACTACCTCGTACCCCTGCACAATGACTTGCTCTCAACTACCTCGTACCCCTGCACAATGTCTCGCTCTCAACTACCCTGTACCCCTGCACAATGACTCGGTCTCAACTACCTCGTACCCCTGCACAATGACTCGCTCTCAACTACCCTGTACCCCTGCACAATGACTCGGTCTCAACTACCTCGTATCCCTGCACAATGACTCGGTCTCAACTACCTCGTATCCCTGCACAATGACTCGGTCTCAACTACCTCGTATCCCTGCACAATGACTCGGTCTCAACTACCTCGTATCCCTGCACAATGACTCGGTCTCAACTACCTCGTATCCCTGCACAATGACTCGGTCTCAACTACCTCGTATCCCTGCACAATGACTCGGTCTCAACTACCTCGTATCCCTGCACAACGACTCGGTCTTAACTACCTCGTTCCCCGGCACAATGACTCGGTCTCAACTACCTCGTATCCCTGCACAATGACTCGGTCTCAACTACCTCGTATCCCTGCACAACGACTCGGTCTTAACTACCCCGTACCCCTGCACAATGACTCGGTCTCAACTACCTCATATCCCTGCACAACGACTCGGTCTTAACTACCTCGTATCCCTGCACAATGACTCGGTCTCAACTACCTCGTAGCCCTACACAATGACTCGGTCTCAACTACCTCATATCCCTGCACAACGACTCGGCCTCAACTACCTCGTACTCCTGCACAATGACTCGGTCTCAACTACCCCGTACCCCTACACAGTAACTCAGCCTCAATTACCTCGTGCCCCTGCACATTGACTCGGCCTCAATTACTTCGTGCCCCTGCACATTGACTCTGTACGGGTACTCCTTTTATATTGTCTCGTTATTATTATTTTATTGTGTTACCAATTCCATTTACATTCATAGCACATTTTTCATACTTTTTAACATTGCTTGTAAGCATCTCACGGTAAATTCTACACCTGTTGTATTCGGGCGCACAGGATAAATAATATCAGATTTGGATTTGACACGGGCTTTTCATGTTTTCATGTTGACAATGCTGGGATGCACCTCTGCCATCTAAGACAGCTAGCGACCATGTCTTTATGATAACCATTGGATCTATCTTCATGTATCCATCTAGCACCACCAGACGGCTTATGTGAGAACACTATAGGAGTTATTTGTAAGGGCGGCATGTAGCACTTTCCCAAGGCACTGAACCCTAATTGCTAAATGACTGAAATGTACATTTGTCACACTAATCACAGCAGGTCCAGCTGTGATTATGTTTTGTTGAGGAGAGCTGGAAGTCGGTGTGACACAGTACCACCCAGTTCATTAAGGCAGTGCCATTATACTCTCGTAAATCAAATGCACCAGAATGTCTTAGCGGTGCAAGCTTTGATGACCAGATAAATTCGTCTTTACGTCTCATACGAGTTCCGTGCTTAGAAGATATTTACAGTGTCTACGTCCCCAATAGCACCCTATTCCCTATCTGTTGCACTACTTTTGACCAGAGCCCTATTCCCTATCTAGTGCACTACTTTTGACCAGAGACATCTGGAAAGAGGTTTGAGATCTCTGTTCAAAAGTACTGCAGTAGATAGGGAATAGGGTGCCAGCCCTCGTCAAAAGAAGTGCACTAGATAGGGAATAGGGCTCTGGTCAAAAGTAGTGCACTAGATAGGGAATAGGGCTCTGGTCAAAAGTAGTGCACTAGGTATGGAATAGGGCTCTGGTCTAAAGAAGTGCACTAGATCGGGAATAGGGTGCCATTTGGGAAGCACACAATGCATCCAAAGTAAGTCCAGGGACCGTCGCTTCTCTCTTACAGCCCAGTGAATGCATGGGAGACGGACATCTGGTGAAACCATAGAGACCAAGCTGTTGCCAGCCTGACATCCTTACTCTCAAATGTATCTCCCACCACTGGGAAGCTGGCAGGGAGGGAAGGTGGGAGGGAAGGTGGGGGGTGGGAGGGTGGTAGTGAAGGAGGGAGGGACATCTGCTCACAACATGCCAGCCATATCAAGGACATTGCAGAGAGAGAGAGAGTTGCCAGCCGGGAGGTTGCCGGGAGGTTGCCGGGAGGTTGCCGGTGGCAGATACAGTAGCCTGGGCAGGGGAGGGAGGGGGGAGGCACGGGGGTGTTGGGTGGGGTCGGAGGGGAGATGTGGGGTAGGGTAGGGTGGGGGGTCAGGGGGTGGGAGAGTCAGGGCACGCACTTAGGGTCAAGCCATCACATTCCTCCACCCTTTACTACCCCCCTCTCTCTGCTCCTCCCTCTGCTTTTCCCTCTGCTTCCCCTCTCCCCGAGGACAGGCTGCGGGACATGGGAGGAGGAGGGAGGTGAAGAGGAGGGAGGGAGGGAGGGAGGATGAAGTGGGGAGAAGAGGAAAGGAGAGAAGGAAGGAAGAAAGCTAGAGGTGTAGAGATAGGAGAGGAGGAAAATATTAGGGAGGACGAAGGAAGAGGAGGAAGGACAGTAGGAAGGAGAAGAGGGAGAGAAGAAGGGAGAGGATGAGGTGGAAGGAGAGGAAGAGGGAGAGGAGCGAGAGGAGGAAGGAGAGGAGAATGATAAGAAGGGGGGAGAGGAGAAGGGAGAGGAGGATGAAGAGGAGGAAAGAGGATAAGGAGAGGAGAAGGGAGAGGAGGAGGGAGAGGAGAAGGGAGAGGAGGAAGGAGGAGGAGAGGAGGAGGGAGAGGAGAAGGGAGAGGAGGAGGGAGAGGAGAAGGGAGAGGAGAAGGGAGAGGAGGAAGGAGAGGAGAAGGGAGAGGAGAAGGGAGAGGAGGAAGGAGAGGAGAAGGAGAGGAGAAGGGAGAGAAGGGAGAGGAGGGAGAGGAGAAGGGAGAGGAGAAGGGAGAGGAGAAGGGAGAAGAGAAGGGAGAGGAGAAGGGAGGGAGGAGGAAGGAGAGGAGAAAGGGAGAGGAGGAAGGAGAGGAGAAGGGAGGGAGGAGGGAGAGGAGAAGGGAGAGGAGGAAGGAGAGGAGAAGGGAGAGGAGAAGGGAGAGGAGAAGGGAGAGGAGGAAGGAGAGGAGAAGGGAGAGGAGGAGGGAGAGGAGAAGGGAGAGGAGAAGGGAGAGGAGGAAGGAGAGGAGAAGGAAGAGGAGAAGGAGAAGAGAAGAGAAGGGAGAGGAGAAGGGAGAGGAGAAGGGAGAGGAGAAGGGAGAGGAGGAAGGAGAGGAGAAGGGAGAGGAGAAGGGAGAGGAGAAGGGAGAGGAGGAGGGAGAGAGTGGATTGGGAAGAGTAAGGACAGAAGGAGAGGCGGAAGGGAGAGCAGTAGGGAGAAGAAGAGGAGGGAGGGAGGACTCAGCGGTGGCATTTCTTCAGCTCCGGGCATCTGGCTCATTATGACATCTTAACCCCGCTCATAAAGTTCTCCACTTGTCAAGAGGCCCAAGGCCCTAAGGCAGAGATTATCTGTGGCCCAAATGGCACCCTATTCCCTACAAAGTGCGATACTTTCGATCAGGCCTATGTAGGGAATAGGGTGTCATTTGGGATGCAGCCTGACCACTACTCCAGCCAGCATCAATATCATTTTTAAATTCAAATACCACAGGACACCAGAGGATGGGCGGTCACAGGTTTAACTGGTGAATCTGTCATTAACGAAGCCTGGATTAACTGGTGAATCTGTAGTAAAATAAGGCTGGTTTTACTGGTCAATATGTAGTAAAATAAGGCTCTATTTTGTGATAGTGATTACTCAGACTGTGTACTACGTCTCAGACTGTGTACTATGTACTACGTCTCAGACTGTGTACTGCGTACTACGTCTCAGACTGCGTACTGCGTTTCAGACTGTGTACTGCGTACTACGTCTCAGACTGTGTACTGCGTACTACGTCTCAGACTGTGTACTGCGTACTACGTCTCAGACTGTGTACTGCGTATTACGTCTCAGACTGTGTACTGCGTATTACGTCTCAGACTGTGTACTGCGTATTACGTCTCAGACTGTGTACTGCGTATTACGTCTCAGACTGTGTACTGCGTATTACGTCTCAGACTGTGTACTGCGTATTACGTCTCAGACTGTGTACTGCGTATTACGTCTCAGACTGTGTACTGCGTCTCAGACTGTGTACTGCGTCTCAGACTGTGTACTGCGTCTCAGACTGTGTACTGCGTCTCAGACTGTGTACTACGTCTCAGACTGTGTACTGCGTCTCAGACTGTGTACTGTGTACTGCGTCTCAGACTGTGTCCTACGTACTACTTCTCAGACTGTGTACTGCGTCTCAGACTGTGTACTGCGTCTCAGACTGTGTACTGTGTACTGCGTCTCAGACTGTGTACTGTGTACTGCGTCTCAGACTGTGTACTGCGTCTCAGACTGTGTACTGTGTACTGCGTCTCAGACTGTGTACTACGTACTACTTCTCAGACTGTGTACTGCGTCTCAGACTGTGTACTGCGTCTCAGACTGTGTACTGCGTCTCAGACTGTGTACTGCGTCTCAGACTGTGTACTGCGTCTCAGACTGTGTACTACGTCTCAGACTGTGTACTACGTCTCAGACTGTGTACTACGTCTCAGACTGTGTACTACGTCTCAGACTGTGTACTATTTCTCAGACTGTGTACTACGTCTCAGACTGTGTACTATTTCTCAGACTGTGTACTACGTCTCAGACTGTGTACTACGTCTCAGACTGTGTACTGAGTCTCAGACTGTGTACTATGTACTATGTCTCAGACTGTGTACTGCGTCTCAGACTGTGTACTGCGTCTCAGACTGCGTCTCAGACTGTGTACTGCGTCTCAGACTGTGTACTGCGTCTCAGACTGTGTACTGCGTCTCACTGTGTACTGAGTCTCAGACTGTGTACTATGTACTACGTCTCAGACTGTGTACTACGTCTCAGACTGTGTACTGCGTCTCAGACTGTGTACTACGTCTCAGACTGTGTACTACGTCTCAGACTGTGTACTACGTCTCAGACTGTGTACTACGTCTCAGACTGTGTACTACTTCTCAGACTGTGTACTACTTCTCAGACTGTGTACTACTTCTCAGACTGTGTACTGCGTCTCAGACTGTGTACTACGTCTCAGACTGTGTACTGTGTATCAGACTGTGTACTACGTCTCAGACTGTGTACTACGTCTCAGACTGTGTACTACGTCTCAGACTGTGTACTACGTCTCAGACTACGTACTACGTCTCAGACTGTGTACTGTGTATCAGACTGTGTACTACGTCTCAGACTGTGTACTACGTCTCAGACTGTGTACTACGTCTCAGACTGTGTACTACGTCTCAGACTGTGTACTACGTCTCAGACTGTGTACTGTGTATCAGACTGTGTACTACGTCTCAGACTGTGTACTGTGTATCAGACTGTGTACTATGTCTCAGACTGTGTACTGTGTATCAGACTGTGTACTACGTCTCAGACTGTGTACTGTGTATCAGACTGTGTACTATGTCTCAGACTGTGTACTACTTCTCAGACTGTGTACTGCGTCTCAGACTGTGTACTACGTCTCAGACTGTGTACTGTGTATCAGACTGTGTACTGTGTATCAGACTGTGTACTATGTCTCAGACTGTGTACTACGTCTCAGACTGTGTACTACGTCTCAGACTGTGTACTGTGTATCAGACTGTGTACTACGTCTCAGACTGTGTACTGCGTCTCAGACTGTGTACTACGTCTCAGACTGTGTACTGCGTCTCAGACTGTGTACTACGTCTCAGACTGTGTACTACGTCTCAGACTGTGTACTACGTCTCAGACTGTGTACTGCGTCTCAGACTGTGTACTACGTCTCAGACTGTGTACTACGTCTCAGACTGTGTACTACGTCTCAGACTGTGTACTACGTCTCAGACTGTGTACTGTGTATCAGACTGTGTACTACGTCTCAGACTGTGTACTGTGTATCAGACTGTGTACTACGTCTCAGACTGTGTACTGTGTATCAGACTGTGTACTACGTCTCAGACTGTGTACTGTGTATCAGACTGTGTACTATGTCTCAGACTGTGTACTACTTCTCAGACTGTGTACTGCGTCTCAGACTGTGTACTACGTCTCAGACTGTGTACTACGTCTCAGACTGTGTACTACGTCTCAGACTGTGTACTGTGTATCAGACTGTGTACTATGTCTCAGACTGTGTACTACTTCTCAGACTGTGTACTGCGTCTCAGACTGTGTACTACGTCTCAGACTGTGTACTGTGTATCAGACTGTGTACTATGTCTCAGACTGTGTACTACGTCTCAGACTGTGTACTACGTCTCAGACTGTGTACTGTGTATCAGACTGTGTACTACGTCTCAGACTGTGTACTGCGTCTCAGACTGTGTACTACGTCTCAGACTGTGTACTGCGTCTCAGACTGTGTACTACGTCTCAGACTGTGTACTACGTCTCAGACTGTGTACTACGTCTCAGACTGTGTACTACGTCTCAGACTGTGCACTGCGTCTCAGACTGTGTACTGCGTCTCAGACTGTGTACTGCGTCTCAGACTGTGTACTGTGTATCAGACTGTGTACTACGTCTCAGACTGTATACTACGTCTCAGACTGTGTACTACGTCTCAGACTGTGCACTGCGTCTCAGACTGTGTACTGCGTCTCAGACTGTGTACTGCGTCTCAGACTGTGTACTGCGTCTCAGACTGTGTACTACGTCTCAGACTGTGTACTACGTCTCAGACTGTGTACTGCGTCTCAGACTGTGTACTGCGTCTCAGACTGTGTACTGCGTCTCAGACTGTGTACTGCGTCTCAGACTGTGTACTGCGTCTCAGACTGTGTACTACGTCTCAGACTGTGTACTACGTCTCAGACTGTGTACTACGTCTCAGACTGTGTACTACGTCTCAGACTGTGTACTGTGTATCAGACTGTGTACTACGTCTCAGACTGTGTACTGTGTATCAGACTGTGTACTACGTCTCAGACTGTGTACTGTGTATCAGACTGTGTACTACGTCTCAGACTGTGTACTGTGTATCAGACTGTGTACTATGTCTCAGACTGTGTACTACTTCTCAGACTGTGTACTGCGTCTCAGACTGTGTACTACGTCTCAGACTGTGTACTACGTCTCAGACTGTGTACTACGTCTCAGACTGTGTACTGTGTATCAGACTGTGTACTATGTCTCAGACTGTATACTACGTCTCAGACTGTGTACTACGTCTCAGACTGTGCACTGTGTCTCAGACTGTGTACTGCGTCTCAGACTGTGTACTGCGTCTCAGACTGTGTACTACGTCTCAGACTGTGTACTACGTCTCAGACTGTGTACTGCGTCTCAGACTGTGTACTGCGTCTCAGACTGTGTACTGCGTCTCAGACTGTGTACTGCGTCTCAGACTGTGTACTGCGTCTCAGACTGTGTACTGCGTCTCAGACTGTGTACTACGTCTCAGACTGTGTACTACGTCTCAGACTGTGTACTGTGTATCAGACTGTGTACTACGTCTCAGACTGTGTACTGCGTCTCAGACTGTGTACTGCGTCTCAGACTGTGTACTGCGTCTCAGACTGTGTACTACGTCTCAGACTGTGTACTGAGTCTCAGACTGTGTACTATGTACTATGTCTCAGACTGTGTACTGCGTCTCAGACTGTGTACTGCGTCTCAGACTGCGTCTCAGACTGTGTACTGCGTCTCAGACTGTGTACTGCGTCTCAGACTGTGTACTGCGTCTCACTGTGTACTGAGTCTCAGACTGTGTACTATGTACTATGTCTCAGACTGTGTACTACGTCTCAGACTGTGTACTGCGTCTCAGACTGTGTACTACGTCTCAGACTGTGTACTACGTCTCAGACTGTGTACTACGTCTCAGACTGTGTACTACGTCTCAGACTGTGTACTACTTCTCAGACTGTGTACTACTTCTCAGACTGTGTACTACTTCTCAGACTGTGTACTGCGTCTCAGACTGTGTACTACGTCTCAGACTGTGTACTGTGTATCAGACTGTGTACTACGTCTCAGACTGTGTACTACGTCTCAGACTGTGTACTACGTCTCAGACTGTGTACTACGTCTCAGACTACGTACTACGTCTCAGACTGTGTACTGTGTATCAGACTGTGTACTACGTCTCAGACTGTGTACTACGTCTCAGACTGTGTACTACGTCTCAGACTGTGTACTACGTCTCAGACTGTGTACTACGTCTCAGACTGTGTACTGTGTATCAGACTGTGTACTACGTCTCAGACTGTGTACTGTGTATCAGACTGTGTACTATGTCTCAGACTGTGTACTGTGTATCAGACTGTGTACTACGTCTCAGACTGTGTACTGTGTATCAGACTGTGTACTATGTCTCAGACTGTGTACTACTTCTCAGACTGTGTACTGCGTCTCAGACTGTGTACTACGTCTCAGACTGTGTACTGTGTATCAGACTGTGTACTGTGTATCAGACTGTGTACTATGTCTCAGACTGTGTACTACGTCTCAGACTGTGTACTACGTCTCAGACTGTGTACTGTGTATCAGACTGTGTACTACGTCTCAGACTGTGTACTGCGTCTCAGACTGTGTACTACGTCTCAGACTGTGTACTGCGTCTCAGACTGTGTACTACGTCTCAGACTGTGTACTACGTCTCAGACTGTGTACTACGTCTCAGACTGTGTACTGCGTCTCAGACTGTGTACTACGTCTCAGACTGTGTACTACGTCTCAGACTGTGTACTACGTCTCAGACTGTGTACTACGTCTCAGACTGTGTACTGTGTATCAGACTGTGTACTACGTCTCAGACTGTGTACTGTGTATCAGACTGTGTACTACGTCTCAGACTGTGTACTGTGTATCAGACTGTGTACTACGTCTCAGACTGTGTACTGTGTATCAGACTGTGTACTATGTCTCAGACTGTGTACTACTTCTCAGACTGTGTACTGCGTCTCAGACTGTGTACTACGTCTCAGACTGTGTACTACGTCTCAGACTGTGTACTACGTCTCAGACTGTGTACTGTGTATCAGACTGTGTACTATGTCTCAGACTGTGTACTACTTCTCAGACTGTGTACTGCGTCTCAGACTGTGTACTACGTCTCAGACTGTGTACTGTGTATCAGACTGTGTACTATGTCTCAGACTGTGTACTACGTCTCAGACTGTGTACTACGTCTCAGACTGTGTACTGTGTATCAGACTGTGTACTACGTCTCAGACTGTGTACTGCGTCTCAGACTGTGTACTACGTCTCAGACTGTGTACTGCGTCTCAGACTGTGTACTACGTCTCAGACTGTGTACTACGTCTCAGACTGTGTACTACGTCTCAGACTGTGTACTACGTCTCAGACTGTGCACTGCGTCTCAGACTGTGTACTGCGTCTCAGACTGTGTACTGCGTCTCAGACTGTGTACTGTGTATCAGACTGTGTACTACGTCTCAGACTGTATACTACGTCTCAGACTGTGTACTACGTCTCAGACTGTGCACTGCGTCTCAGACTGTGTACTGCGTCTCAGACTGTGTACTGCGTCTCAGACTGTGTACTGCGTCTCAGACTGTGTACTACGTCTCAGACTGTGTACTACGTCTCAGACTGTGTACTGCGTCTCAGACTGTGTACTGCGTCTCAGACTGTGTACTGCGTCTCAGACTGTGTACTGCGTCTCAGACTGTGTACTGCGTCTCAGACTGTGTACTACGTCTCAGACTGTGTACTACGTCTCAGACTGTGTACTACGTCTCAGACTGTGTACTACGTCTCAGACTGTGTACTGTGTATCAGACTGTGTACTACGTCTCAGACTGTGTACTGTGTATCAGACTGTGTACTACGTCTCAGACTGTGTACTGTGTATCAGACTGTGTACTACGTCTCAGACTGTGTACTGTGTATCAGACTGTGTACTATGTCTCAGACTGTGTACTACTTCTCAGACTGTGTACTGCGTCTCAGACTGTGTACTACGTCTCAGACTGTGTACTACGTCTCAGACTGTGTACTACGTCTCAGACTGTGTACTGTGTATCAGACTGTGTACTATGTCTCAGACTGTATACTACGTCTCAGACTGTGTACTACGTCTCAGACTGTGCACTGTGTCTCAGACTGTGTACTGCGTCTCAGACTGTGTACTGCGTCTCAGACTGTGTACTACGTCTCAGACTGTGTACTACGTCTCAGACTGTGTACTGCGTCTCAGACTGTGTACTGCGTCTCAGACTGTGTACTGCGTCTCAGACTGTGTACTGCGTCTCAGACTGTGTACTGCGTCTCAGACTGTGTACTGCGTCTCAGACTGTGTACTACGTCTCAGACTGTGTACTACGTCTCAGACTGTGTACTGTGTATCAGACTGTGTACTACGTCTCAGACTGTGTACTGCGTCTCAGACTGTGTACTGCGTCTCAGACTGTGTACTGCGTCTCAGACTGTGTACTGCGTCTCAGACTGTGTACTGCGTATCAGACTGTGTACTACGTCTCAGACTGTGTACTGCGTATCAGACTGTGTACTACGTCTCAGACTGTGTACTACGTCTCAGACTGTGTACTACGTCTCAGACTGTGTACTACGTCTCAGACTGTGTACTACGTCTCAGACTGTGTACTACGTCTCAGACTGTGTACTGCGTCTCAGACTGTGTACTACGTCTCAGACTGTGTACTGTGTACTACGTCTCAGACTGTGTACTACGTCTCAGACTGTGTACTACGTCTCAGACTGTGTACTACGTCTCAGACTGTGTACTACGTCTCAGACTGTGTACTGTGTACTACGTCTCAGACTGTGTACTACGTCTCAGACTGTGTACTACGTCTCAGACTGTGTACTACGTCTCAGACTGTGTACTACGTCTCAGACTGTGTACTGCGTCTCAGACTGTGTACTACGTCTCAGACTGTGTACTGTGTACTACGTCTCAGACTGTGTACTGTGTATCAGACTGTGTACTACGTCTCAGACTGTGTACTGTGTATCAGACTGTGTACTACGTCTCAGACTGTGTACTACGTCTCAGACTGTGTACTGCATCTCAGACTGTGTACTGTGTATCAGACTGTGTACTACGTCTCAGACTGTGTACTACGTCTCAGACTGTGTACTACGTATCAGACTGTGTACTACGTCTCAGACTGTGTACTGTGTATCAGACTGTGTACTACGTCTCAGACTGTGTACTACGTCTCAGACTGTGTACTACGTCTCAGACTGTGTACTACGTCTCAGACTGTGTACTACGTCTCAGACTGTGCACTACGTCTCAGACTGTGTACTACGTCTCAGACTGTGTACTGTGTACTACGTCTCAGACTGTGTACTGTGTACTACGTCTCAGACTGTGTACTACGTCTCAGACTGTGTACTACGTCTCAGACTGTGTACTACGTCTCAGACTGTGTACTACGTCTCAGACTGTGTACTACGTCTCAGACTGTGTACTACGTATCAGACTGTGTACTACGTCTCAGACTGTGTACTACGTCTCAGACTGTGTACTGCGTCTCAGACTGTGTACTACGTCTCAGACTGTGTACTACGTCTCAGACTGTGTACTACGTCTCAGACTGTGTACTGTGTATCAGACTGTGTACTACGTCTCAGACTGTGTACTACTTCTCAGACTGTGTACTGTGTACTACGTCTCAGACTGTGTACTACTTCTCAGACTGTGTACTGTGTACTACGTCTCAGACTGTGTACTACTTCTCAGACTGTGTACTGTGTACTACGTCTCAGACTGTGTACTACTTCTCAGACTGTGTACTACTTCTCAGACTGTGTACTACGTCTCAGACTGTGTACTGTGTACTACTTCTCAGACTGTGTACTGTGTACTACGTCTCAGACTGTGTACTGTGTACTGCGTCTCAGACTGTGTACTACGTCTCAGACTGTGTACTGTGTACTACGTCTCAGACTGTGTACTACGTCTCAGACTGTGTACTGTGTACTACGTCTCAGACTGTGTACTGTGTACTACGTCTCAGACTGTGTACTGTGTATCAGACTGTGTACTACGTCTCAGACTGTGTACTACGTCTCAGACTGTGTACTACGTATCAGACTGTGTACTACGTCTCAGACTGTGTACTGTGTCTCAGACTGTGTACTACTTCTCAGACTGTGTACTACTTCTCAGACTGTGTACTACGTCTCAGACTGTGTACTGTGTACTACTTCTCAGACTGTGTACTGTGTACTACGTCTCAGACTGTGTACTGTGTACTGCGTCTCAGACTGTGTACTACGTCTCAGACTGTGTACTGTGTACTACGTCTCAGACTGTGTACTGTGTACTACGTCTCAGACTGTGTACTGTGTATCAGACTGTGTACTACGTCTCAGACTGTGTACTACGTCTCAGACTGTGTACTACGTATCAGACTGTGTACTACGTCTCAGACTGTGTACTGTGTATCAGACTGTGTACTACGTCTCAGACTGTGTACTACGTCTCAGACTGTGTACTACGTCTCAGACTGTGTACTACGTCTCAGACTGTGTACTACGTCTCAGACTGTGCACTACGTCTCAGACTGTGTACTACGTCTCAGACTGTGTACTGTGTACTACGTCTCAGACTGTGTACTGTGTACTACGTCTCAGACTGTGTACTACGTCTCAGACTGTGTACTACGTCTCAGACTGTGTACTACGTCTCAGACTGTGTACTACGTCTCAGACTGTGTACTACGTCTCAGACTGTGTACTGCGTCTCAGACTGTGTACTACGTCTCAGACTGTGTACTACGTCTCAGACTGTGTACTACGTCTCAGACTGTGTACTGTGTATCAGACTGTGTACTACGTCTCAGACTGTGTACTACTTCTCAGACTGTGTACTGTGTACTACGTCTCAGACTGTGTACTACTTCTCAGACTGTGTACTGTGTACTACGTCTCAGACTGTGTACTACTTCTCAGACTGTGTACTGTGTACTACGTCTCAGACTGTGTACTACTTCTCAGACTGTGTACTACGTCTCAGACTGTGTACTGTGTATCAGACTGTGTACTACGTCTCAGACTGTGTACTACGTCTCAGACTGGGTACTACGTCTGAGACTGTGTACTACGTCTCAGACTGTGTACTACGTCTCAGACTGTGTACTGCGTATCAGACTGTGTACTACGTCTCAGACTGTGTACTGTGTACTACGTCTCAGACTGTGTACTGTGTACTACGTCTCAGACTGTGTACTGTGTACTACTTCTCAGACTGTGTACTGTGTACTACGTCTCAGACTGTGTACTGTGTACTGCGTCTCAGACTGTGTACTACGTCTCAGACTGTGTACTGTGTACTACGTCTCAGACTGTGTACTACGTCTCAGACTGTGTACTGTGTACTACGTCTCAGACTGTGTACTGTGTACTACGTCTCAGACTGTGTACTGTGTATCAGACTGTGTACTACGTCTCAGACTGTGTACTACGTCTCAGACTGTGTACTACGTCTCAGACTGTGTACTACGTCTCAGACTGTGTACTGTGTACTACGTCTCAGACTGTGTACTGTGTATCAGACTGTGTACTACGTCTCAGACTGTGTACTACGTCTCAGACTGTGTACTACGTCTCAGACTGTGTACTACGTCTCAGACTGTGTACTACATCTCAGACTGTGTACTACGTCTCAGACTGTGTACTCAGACACACACGCTATAGTCATAATGAGACGGTGTCAGGCCAGGAAGGGATCGGAGAACAATACCAAGCATCGGTACGTAGGGCGGCTTAGAATACAATGTCTTACTGGAATAATCTTGCATATAAAGCACCATTCAGACTAAATCAACGAATCCCCGACATTCAAGCATATAATATGTATTGTTTTGATCTATTTTTTTTAATCAAAAATAGGGATGTGTCTTGCTGTTGTCCCCAGTAATGCAGTCAGCGGATAAAGGTAAGGTACTGCCCCCTGTTGGTCAACACTGGAATGACATGGGTTTGATGCACTGCACCCCCTAATGGCCCAAACTAGAATGGCATGTGTTTTATGTACAACTAGAATGAGTATTTAGGAAAATAAACGGTGAGATGTTAAGAAGATGCTTTAGGGCATTAGTTTGGGTTCATCTAAGAGTAACGCACGGCATTGCAGGAATATAATAAAACAATAACCACAGTCATTCAGGCTATTGTGCTATCTGACAGAACACATACTGTGCTAAATGCGTCAGGGCCGGCTCTTGTCATGGAATGCGTTTGCATGGCCATTCCTCCGGTTGAGCCAGGAATCCCAAGCTCTCAGCACAGGCAAACACGAGGGGAATTTCAGCACTGACATTTCTAAGCTCTGATTATGGGTGTGAGCTTGTGGGGAGGAGGTAACGGGGTGTGAGATTGTGGGGAGGAGGAACAGGAGGTACAGGGGTGTGAGGTTTTGGGGAGGAGGTACAGGGGTGTGAGGTTTTGGGGAGGAGGAACAGGAGGTACAGGGGTGTGAGGTTGTGGGGAGGAGGTACTGGAGTGTGAGATTGTGGGGAGGAGGAACAGGAGGTACAGGGGTGTGAGGTTGTGGGGAGGAGGTACAGGAGGTACAGGGGTGTGAGTTTGTGGGGAGGAGGTACAGGGGTGTGAAGTTGTGGGGAGGAGGTACAGAGTCAGTGTGGAGGCTATATACAGGGGGTACCAGTACAGAGTCAATGTGGAGGCTATATACAGGGGGTACCGGTACAGAGTCAATGGGGAGGCTATATACAGGGGGTACCGGTACAGAGTCAATATGAAGGCTATATACAGGGTGGTACGGTACAGAGTCAATGTGGAGGCTATATACAGGGGGTACCAGTACAGAGTCAATGTGGAGGCTATATACAGGGTATTACGATACAGAGTCAGTGTGGAGGCTATATACAGGGGGTACCGGTACCAAGTCAACGTGGAGGCTATATACAGAAGGTACCGGTACCAAGTCAATGTGGAGGCTATATACAGGGGGTACCGGTACAGAGTCAATGTGGAGGCTATATACAGGGTGTTACGGTACAGAGTCAATGTGGAGGCTATATACAAGGTGTTACGGTACAGAGTCAATGTGGAGGCTATATACAGGGGGTACCAGTACAGAGTCAATGTGGAGGCTATATACAGGGGGTACCGGTACAGAGTCAATGGGGAGGCTATATACAGGGGGTACCGGTACAGAGTCAATATGAAGGCTATATACAGGGTGGTACGGTACAGAGTCAATGTGGAGGCTATATACAGGGGGTACCGGTACAGAGTCAATGTGGAGGCTATATACAGGGGGTACCTGTTAGTAATGAGGCTATATACAGGGTGTTACGGTACAGAGTCAATGTGGAGGCTATATACAGGGGGTACCGGTACAGAGTCAATATGGAGGCTATATACAGGGGGTACCAGTACAGAGTCAATGTGGAGGTTATATACAGGGGGTACCAGTACAGAGTCAATGTGGAGGCTACATACAGGGGGCACCGGTACAGAGTCAATGTGGGGGCTATATACAGGGTGTTACGGTACAGAGTTAATGTGGAGGCTATATACAGGGGGTACCGGTACAGAGTCAATGGAGAGGCTATATACAGGGGGTACCGGTACAGAGTCAATGTGGAGGCTATATACAGGGGGTACCGGTACAGAGTCAATGTGGAGGCTATATACAGGGGGTACCTGTTAGTAATGAGGCTATATACAGGGGGTACCGGTACAGAGTCAATGTGGAGGCTATATACAGGGGGTACCGATACAGAGTCAATGTGCAGGGTTATATACAGGGGGTACCGGTACAGAGTCAATGTGAAGGCTATATACAGGGTGTTACGGTACAGAGTCAATGTGGAGGCTATATACAAGGTGTTACGGTACAGAGTCAATGTGGAGGTTATATACAGGGGGTACCAGTACAGAGTCAATGTGGAGGCTATATACAGGGGGTACCTGTTAGTAATGAGGCTATATACAGGGGGTACCGGTACAGAGTCAATGTGGAGGCTATATACAGGGTATTACGGTACAGAGTCAATGTGGAGGCTATATACAGGGGTACCGGTACAGAGTCAATGTGGAGGCTATATACAGGGGGTACCGGTACAGAGTCAACGTGGAGGCTATATACAGGGGTACTGGTACAGAGTCAGTGTGGAGGCTATATACAGGGGTACTGGTACAGAGTCAATGTGGAGGCTATATACAGGGGGTACCAGTACAGAGTCAATGTGGAGGCTATATACAGGGGGTACTGGTACAGAGTCAATGTGGAGGCTATATACAGGGGGTACCGGTACAGAGTCAATGTGGAGGCTATATACAGGGGGTACTGGTACAGAGTCAATGTGGAGGCTATATACAGGGGGTACCAGTACAGAGTCAATGTGGAGGCTATATACAGGGGGTACCGGTACAGAGTCAATGTGGAGGCTATATACAGGGGGGTACCGGTACAGAGTCAATGTGGAGGCTATATACAGGGGGTACTGGTACAGAGTCAATGTGGAGGCTATATACAGGGGGTACCTGTTAGTAATGAGGCTATATACAGGGTGTTACGGTACAGAGTCAATGTGGAGGCTATATACAGGGGGTACCGGTACAGAGTCAATATGGAGGCTATATACAGGGGGTACCAGTACAGAGTCAATGTGGAGGCTATATACAGGGGGTACCTGTTAGTAATGAGGCTATATACAGGGGGTACCAGAGTCAATGAGTCAATGTGGAGGCTATATACAGGGGGTACCGATACAGAGTCAATGTGCAGGGTTATATACAGGGGGTACCGGTACAGAGTCAATGTGAAGGCTATATACAGGGTGTTACGGTACAGAGTCAATGTGGAGGCTATATACAGGGGGTACCAGTACAGAGTCAATGTGGAGGCTATATACAGGGGGTACCAGTACAGAGTCAATGTGGAGGCTATATACAGGGGGTACCTGTTAGTAATGAGGCTATATACAGGGGGTACCGGTACAGAGTCAATGTGGAGGCTATATACAGGGTGTTTACGGTACAAAGTCAATGTGGAGGCTATATACAGGGTATTACGGTACAGAGTCAATGTGGAGGCTATATACAGGGGGTACTGGTACAGAGTCAATGTGGAGGCTATATACAGGGTATTACGGTACAGAGTCAATGTGGAGGCTATATACGGGGGGTACCGGTACAGAGTCAATGTGGAGGCTATATACAGGGGGTACCGGTACAGAGTCAACGTGGAGGCTATATACAGGGGTACTGGTACAGAGTCAGTGTGGAGGCTATATACAGGGGTACTGGTACAGAGTCAATGTGGAGGCTATATACAGGGGTACCAGTACAGAGTCAATGTGGAGGCTATATACAGGGGTACTGGTACAGAGTCAATGTGGAGGCTATATACAGGGGGTACCGGTACAGAGTCAATGTGGAGGCTATATACAGGGGTACTGGTACAGAGTCAATGTGGAGGCTATATACAGGGGTACCGGTACAGAGTCAATGTGGAGGCTATATACAGGGGGTACCGGTACAGAGTCAATATGGAGGCTATATACAGGGGGTACCAGTACAGAGTCAATGTGGAGGCTATATACAGGGGGTACCGGTACAGAGTCAATGTGGAGGCTATATACAGGGGGTACCGGTACAGAGTCAATGTGGAGGCTATATACAGGGGGTACTGGTACAGAGTCAATGTGGAGGCTATATACAGGGGGTACCTGTTAGTAATGAGGCTATATACAGGGTGTTACGGTACAGAGTCAATGTGGAGGCTATATACAGGGGGTACCGGTACAGAGTCAATATGGAGGCTATATACAGGGGGTACCAGTACAGAGTCAATGTGGAGGCTATATACAGGGGGTACCGATACAGAGTCAATGTGCAGGGTTATATACAGGGGGTACCGGTACAGAGTCAATGTGAAGGCTATATACAGGGTGTTACGGTACAGAGTCAATGTGGAGGCTATATACAAGGTGTTACGGTACAGAGTCAATGTGGAGGTTATATACAGGGGGTACCAGTACAGAGTCAATGTGGAGGCTATATACAGGGGGTACCTGTTAGTAATGAGGCTATATACAGGGGTACCGGTACAGAGTCAATGTGGAGGCTATATACAGGGGTACCGATACAGAGTCAATGTGCAGGGTTATATACAGGGGGTACCGGTACAGAGTCAATGTGAAGGCTATATACAGGGTGTTACGGTACAGAGTCAATGTGGAGGCTATATACAAGGTGTTACGGTACAGAGTCAATGTGGAGGTTATATACAGGGGGTACCAGTACAGAGTCAATGTGGAGGCTATATACAGGGGGTACCTGTTAGTAATGAGGCTATATACAGGGGGTACCGGTACAGAGTCAATGTGGAGGCTATATACAGGGTGTTTACGGTACAAAGTCAATGTGGAGGCTATATACAGGGTATTACGGTACAGAGTCAATGTGGAGGCTATATACAGGGGGTACCGGTACAGAGTCAATGTGGAGGCTATATACAGGGGGTACCGGTACAGAGTCAACGTGGAGGCTATATACAGGGGGTACTGGTACAGAGTCAGTGTGGAGGCTATATACAGGGGGTACTGGTACAGAGTCAATGTGGAGGCTATATACAGGGGGTACCAGTACAGAGTCAATGTGGAGGCTATATACAGGGGGTACTGGTACAGAGTCAATGTGGAGGCTATATACAGGGGGTACCGGTACAGAGTCAATATGGAGGCTATATACAGGGGGTACCAGTACAGAGTCAATGTGGAGGCTATATACAGGGGGTACCGGTACAGAGTCAATGTGGAGGCTATATACAAGGGGTACCGGTACAGAGTCAATGTGGAGGCTATATACAGGGGTACTGGTACAGAGTCAATGTGGAGGCTATATACAGGGGTACCGGTACAGAGTCAATGTGGAGGCTATATACAGGGGGTACTGGTACAGAGTCAATGTAGAGGCTATATACAGGGGGTACCGGTACAGAGTCAATGTGGAGGCTATATACAGGGGGTACTGGTACAGAGTCAATGTGGAGGCTATATACAGGGGGGACCGGTACAGAGTCAATGTGGAGGCTATATACAGGGTGTTACGGTACAGAGTCAATGTGGAGGCTATATACAGGGGGTACTGGTACAGAGTCAATGTGGAGGCTATATACAGGGTATTACGGTACAGAGTCAATGTGGAGGCTATATACAGGGTGTACCGGTACAGAGTCAATGTTCGGGGTTACAGGTTAGTCGAGGTAATATGTACATGTAGATAAGGGTAAAGTGATTATGCATAGATAATAAACAGAGAGTAGAAGCAGCGTCAAAATGGGGGGGTAGCCATTTGGTTAGCTGTTCAGGAGTCTTATAACTTGGGGGTAGAAGCTGTGAAGAAGCCTTTCGGTCCTAGACTTGGCGCTCCAGTAACCTTTGCCGTGCGGTAGCAGAGAGAATAGTCTATGACTAGGGTGGCAATGTTTAGGACCTTCCTCTGACACCACCTGGTATAGAGGTGCTGGATGGCAGGAAGCTTGGCCCCAGTGATGTACCGGGCCGTACGCACTACCCTCTGTAGTGCCTTGTGGTTAGAGGCTGAACAATTGCCCTAGCAGGCAGTGCATGCTCATGCTCTCGATGGTGCAGCTGCAGAACATTTTGAGGATGTGAGGACCCAAATCTTTTCAGTCTCCTGAGGTTTTGCCGTGCCCTCTTCACAACTGTCATGGTGTGCTTGGACCATGTTAGTTTGTTGGTGACGTGGACACAAAGGAACGTGAAGCTCTCAACCTGTTCCACTACATGGGGGCGTGCTCAGTCCTCCTTTTCCTGTAGCCCACGATCATCTCCTTTGTCTTGATCACGTTGAGGGAGAGGTTGTTGTCCTGGCACCACACTGCCAGGTCACTGACCTCCTCCCTATAGGCTGTCTCGTCGTTGTCAGTGATCAGGCCTACCACTGTTGTGTCGTCAGCAAACTTAATGAGGGTGTTTCGTGTTTGGTCACGCAGTAGTGGGTGAACAGGGAGTACAGGAGGGGACTGAGCAAGCACCGCTGAGGGGTCCCCGTGTTGAGGATCAGCGTGGCAGATGTGTTGTCACCTACCCTCACCACCTGGGGGGCGGCCCATCAGGAGTCCAGGAACCAGTTGCAGAGGGAGGTGTTTAGTCCCAGGATCCTTAGCTTGGTGATGAGCTTTGAGGGTACTATGGTGTTGAGCGCTGAGCTGTAGTCAATGAACAGCATTCTCACATAGGTGTTCCTTTTGTCCAGGTGGGAAAGGGCAGTGTGGAGTGCAATAGAGATTGCATCATATGTGGATCTGTTGGCACGGTATGCAAATTAGAGTGGGTCTAGGGTTTCTGGGATAATGGTGTTGATGTGAGCCATGACCAGCCTTTCAAATCAGTTCATGGCAACAGACGTGAATGCTACGGGCCGGTAGTTATTTAGGCAGGTTAGCTTGGTCTTCTTGGGCACATGGACTATGGTGGTCTGCTTGTAACATGTTGGTATTACAGACTTCGTCAGGGAGAGGTTGAAAATGTCAGTGAAAACACTTGCCAGCTGATCAGTGCTCTGAGCACATGTCTTGGTAATCCGTCAGGCCTTGTGAATGTTAATCTGTTTAACCCCCCTGTTATTTGAATTCATTCTGTTAAAGCCGATTATAAATCCATAATAATTATATTATCACCTAATGTTGTGTTAGAACTTTTTATCAACTTAAGTTTTTTGTGAACATTACAAGTTTTGAACTTCCTTTTGCTATTTATGGCCTGTAGGCCTCATTGACCTGAGCTCATACAACTTGTTTTTGAGTAAAAAAAGAAAAAGCATAATGTCTGGATTAATGTCTGGACTATAACAAATACTCAGATGAAACATATTGTGCTATTTATCACAGACTACTTTATGTCAAAGTTCAACAAGGACTCTCTCCTCCTCACCAGTGTCACGATCAAAGATATGATCAAGAGCCTCACATACAGTATATTGTTTGGTCATTGTGCTGCCACAGAATGAATTGTAATCAAGGCCTCAAAAAAGCTTTATGGCCTCCCGGGTGGCGCAGTGGTTAAGGGCACTGCACTGCAGCGCTAGCTGTGCCACCATAGACTCTGAGTTCGCGCCCAGGCTCTGTCGCAACCGGCCCAATAGATATGGGAGTTTATCAAAATTGGGTTTGTTTTCTTATTCTTTGTGGGTCTGTGTAATCTGAGGGAAATATGTGTCTCGAATATGGTCATACATTGGGCAGGAGGTTAGGAAGTGCAGCTCAGTTTCCAGGCAGTGTGCACATAGCCTGTCTTCTCTTGAGAGCCATGTCTGCCTACGGCAGCCTTTCTCAATAGCAAGGCTATGCTCACTGAGTCTGTACATAGACAAAGCTTTCCTTAAGCTGGGTCAGTCACAGTGGTCAGGTATTCTTGGTTGGTGAGCGGACCTCAGACCTCACAACAATAAAGGACAATGGGCTCTATGACTGATTCAAGTATTTTTAGCCAGATCCTAATTGGTATGTTGAAATTTATGTTCCATTTGATGGCATAGAAGGCCCTTCTTGCCTTGTCTCTCAGATCGTTCACAGCTTTGGGAAGTCACCTGTGGCGCTAATGTTTAGGCCAAGGTATGTATAGTTTTTTTGTGTGCTCTAGGGCAACGGTGTCTAGATGGAATTTATATTTTTGGTCCTGGCGACTGGACCTTTTTTGGAACACCATTATTTGGGTCTTACTGAGATTTACTGTCAGGACACAGGTCTGGCATATCTCTCTCTCTCTCTCTCCTTCCATCTCTCCTTCTCTCTCCTAACATGGTTATACATTTATTACAGTCATCCCCCAAAAAGGTATATAAAGCTAAACAATTTTGTTTCATGAAAAGTATAGAAGTAAAAGTTTAAAATTAACTTTCCATTAGTCAGCACCTTACTACATTTTTTGGGGTGCTCATTTTCTTACTAGTTTAAGCCCATACTCCAGAATTACGATTGTCAAACTTCTAAATAGCGAAATATGAGCCCCCATAATCACCCACAATAACAAAGGGTCCAGGACTCTCAGTTATGTACTGTAGGGGTTAAGTGGATGTTTCTTCCTGAGAAAGGGAGAGGACATGGTTGATTAGCCAGCAGACTGACTGTTCATCTACCATGAAGTACATCCTAGATCCTTATCGTACCTGCATGATTTTCCCACAGGCCTCCCAAATGACACCCTAGTCTCTTTATAGTGTACTACTATAGGGCCCATAGGGCTCTGGTCCACAGTAGTGTACTATATAGGGAATAGGGTGCCATTTGGTTCCTGCTCTTTCACAACCGTCCATTACAGCTTGATCAGTTGGTCCTACTCCGTTATGGATGGATTGCAAAGAAAACTTTTATTACAATTCTCATTTATCAACTTGAAGCACAACTCCAACAGACATATGGATACGAATAAAATAAAAACCCATAAGAATGTAACAATAGACACATATCTAAATGCCTGTTACATGACTACAGGGTGTGTTCATGTATAAAACAAAGAGAGAGTTAAAAAGCTCCCTTGTATATTTAGTTTCCCCCCACTTTGTAAGGGAGAGTGGGATAAGTTTAGCCAAAGGTGTAAGTTGATGAGACTATAAACAAAATGTATAGTTTGACCCAATATTTAAGAGGTTATCATTTCATGGAGTAATGTGAAGAAAGAAACCACTTTTTTTTTTAAAGTGGTAAGTAATGTCCAAAAATAGCTTTTTTACCAAAGTCAAATGAATTTTGTGTTAGAGGTTTCATGATGCTTGTATCTCAAAGAAAATAGATCCTTTTAAGATGGTTCTATCCGTCAGTCGGGGTCTTTATAAGGTTCAATACGAGGCCCATAACCTAACATGACAGTGCATCTTTGTAGCTGTGTGAGCTAATATAGTCAAAATGTTTGCTTTGGGGTAAGTTGAGCCAATGGCCACGGGGTAAGTTGAGCCAATGGCCACGGGGTAAGTTGAGCCAATGGCCACGGGGTAAGTTGAGCCAATGGCCACGGGGTAAGTTGAGCCAATGGCCACGGGGTAAGTTGAGCCAATGGTTGAGCTAATGGCAAGTTGAGCAAGTTTAAGTGTTTTTCTTCCCAGGCGTAATGCGAGGCATCATCGCTGGACCTGGCCTGTGTCAAAGGTGAAGAAGAAAAACCTTCCAAGTGTTTGTTCGGTGTAAAGACGGTGTTAAAAGATGCTTGAAATGATTAAAAGAGAAATTATTGTGTTGAATTGTGGGATATTAAGATAAACATGTTTTTCCAAAAGATAGTGATATTTCATTCAGATATTTGTAGGTGACTTAACTTCTCCCTGTCCAGAAGTCACTAAGATAAGGTCCCACTGCTCAAGCCAGCGCATGTCCAGGCCCGTCTGAAGTTTGCCAATGACCATCTGGATGATCCAGAGGAGGAATGGGAGAAGGTCACGTGGTCTGATGAGACAAAAATAGAGCTTTTTGGTCTAACCTACACTTGTCGTGTTTGGAGGAAGAAGAAGGATGAGTACAACCCCAAGAACACCATCCTAAACGTGAAGCATGGAGGTGGAAACATCATTCTTTGGGGATGCTTTTCTGCAAAGGGGACAGGACGACTGCACCGTATTGAGGGGAGGATGGATGGGGCCATGTATCGCGAGATCTTGGCCAACAACCTCCTTCCCTCAGTTATAGCATTGAAGATGGGTCGTGGCTGGGTCTTCCAGCATGACAACGACCTGAAACACACAGCCAGGGCAACTAAGGAGTGGCTCCATAAGAAGCATCTCAAGGTTCTGGAGTGGCCTAGCCAGTCTCCAGACCTGAACCCAATAGAAAATCTTTGGAGGGAGCTGAAAGTCCGTATTGCCCAGCGACAGCCCCGAAACCTGAAGGATCTGGAGAAGGTCTGTATGGAGGAGTGGACCAAAATCCCTGCTGCAGTGTGTGCAAACCTGGTCAAGAACTACAGGAAACGTATGATCTCTGTAATTGCAAACAAAGGTTTCTGTACCAAATAATAATAAGTTCTGCTTTTTTGATGTATCAAATACTTATGTCATGCAATAAAATGCTAATTAATTACTTAAAAATCATACAATGTGATCTTCTGGATTTTTGTTTTAGATTCCGTCTCTCACAGTTGAAGTGTACCTATGATAAAAAATTACAGACCTCTACATGCGTTGTAAGTGGGAAAACCTGCAAAATCGGCAGTGTATCAAATACTTGTTCTCCCCACTGTATATACAGTATATATACCTATATATATATATGTTATATTGTATATGTTTGTTATGTATGTTATATATGTTGGGTATAATGTGTATATTTGTGTTGGCACATATCTTATGGGGATTTTGATTTGTTTTGATTTGATTTATTTATCCCCATGACAACAGCTAGTCTTACTGTGGCCCGACCTATAACGAAAAAGACATTGCAGACAAAATACTTTAAAATTGACATACATTTTAAAACATTAACATGTAGTGTGTATGTGCATATATCAGTTACACATACATGTCAGTACATACACACAACCAGTAGGTCACATGTCAGTACACACAACCAGTAGGTCACATGTCAGTACATACACGCAACCAGTAGGTTACTTGTCAGTACACACAACCAGTAGGTCACATGTCAGTACATACACGCAACCAGTAGGTCACATGTCAGTACACACAACCAGTAGGTCACATGTCAGTACACACAACCAGTAGGTCACATGTCAGTACACACAACCAGTAGGTTACATGTCAGTACACACAACCAGTAGGTCACATGTCAGTACATACACACAACCAGTAGGTCACATGTCAGTACACACAACCAGTAGGTCACATGTCAGTACACACAACCAGTAGGTCACATGTCAGTACACACAACCAGTAGGTCACATGTCAGTACACACAACCAGTAGGTTACATGTCAGTACACACAACCAGTAGGTCACATGTCAGTACATACACACAACCAGTAGGTCACATGTCAGTACACGCAACCAGTAGGTTACATGTCAGTACACACAACCAGTAGGTCACATGTCAGTACACACAACCAGTAGGTCACATGTCAGTACACACAACCAGTAGGTCACATGTCAGTACACACAACCAGTAGGTCACATGTCACTACACACAACCAGTAGGTTACATGTCAGTACACACAACCAGTAGGTCACATGTCAGTACATACACACAACCAGTAGGTCACATGTCAGTACACGCAACCAGTAGGTTACATGTCAGTACACACAACCAGTAGGTCACATGTCAGTACACACAACCAGTAGGTTACATGTCAGTACACACAACCAGTAGGTCACATGTCAGTACACACAACCAGTAGGTCACATGTCAGTACACACAACCAGTAGGTCACATGTCAGTACACACAACCAGTAGGTCACATGTCAGTACACACAACCAGTAGGTCACATGTCAGTACATACACACAACCAGTAGGTCACATGTCAGTACACGCAACCAGTAGGTTACATGTCAGTACATACACCACAACCAGTAGGTCACATGTCAGTACATACACCACAACCAGTAGGTCACATGTCAGTACATACACCACAACCAGTAGGTCACATGTCAGTACATACACGCAACCAGTAGGTTACATGTCAGTACATACACCACAACCAGTAGGTCACGTCAGTACATACACCACAACCAGTAGGTCACATGTCAGTACATACACACAACCAGTAGGTCACATGTCAGTACACACAACCAGTAGGTCACATGTCAGTACACACAACCAGTAGGTCACATGTCAGTACACACAACCAGTAGGTCACATGTCAGTACACACAACCAGTAGGTCACATGTCAGTACATACACCACAACCAGTAGGTCACATGTCAGTACATACACCACAACCAGTAGGTCACATGTCAGTACATACACACAACCAGTAGGTCACATGTCAGTACATACACCACAACCAGTAGGTCACATGTCAGTACATACACCACAACCAGTAGGTCACATGTCAGTACATACACACAACCAGTAGGTCACATGTCAGTACATACACACAACCAGTAGGTCACATGTCAGTACATACACACAACCAGTAGGTCACATGTCAGTACATACACACAACCAGTAGGTCACATGTCAGTACATACACCACAACCAGTAGGTCACATGTCAGTACACACAACCAGTAGGTCACATGTCAGTACACACAACCAGTAGGTCACATGTCAGTACACACAACCAGTAGGTCACATGTCAGTACACACAACCAGTAGGTCACATGTCAGTACACACAACCAGTAGGTTACATGTCAGTACACACAACCAGTAGGTCACATGTCAGTACATACACACAACCAGTAGGTCACATGTCAGTACACGCAACCAGTAGGTCACATGTCAGTACACACAACCAGTAGGTCACATGTCAGTACACACAACCAGTAGGTTACATGTCAGTACACACAACCAGTAGGTCACATGTCAGTACACACAACCAGTAGGTCACATGTCAGTACACACAACCAGTAGGTCACATGTCAGTACACACAACCAGTAGGTCACATGTCAGTACACACAACCAGTAGGTCACATGTCAGTACATACACACAACCAGTAGGTCACATGTCAGTACACGCAACCAGTAGGTTACATGTCAGTACATACACCACAACCAGTAGGTCACATGTCAGTACATACACCACAACCAGTAGGTCACATGTCAGTACATACACCACAACCAGTAGGTCACATGTCAGTACATACACGCAACCAGTAGGTTACATGTCAGTACATACACCACAACCAGTAGGTCACGTCAGTACATACACCACAACCAGTAGGTCACATGTCAGTACATACACACAACCAGTAGGTCACATGTCAGTACACACAACCAGTAGGTCACATGTCAGTACACACAACCAGTAGGTCACATGTCAGTACACACAACCAGTAGGTCACATGTCAGTACACACAACCAGTAGGTCACATGTCAGTACACACAACCAGTAGGTCACATGTCAGTACATACACCACAACCAGTAGGTCACATGTCAGTACATACACCACAACCAGTAGGTCACATGTCAGTACATACACACAACCAGTAGGTCACATGTCAGTACATACACCACAACCAGTAGGTCACATGTCAGTACATACACCACAACCAGTAGGTCACATGTCAGTACATACACACAACCAGTAGGTCACATGTCAGTACATACACACAACCAGTAGGTCACATGTCAGTACATACACACAACCAGTAGGTCACATGTCAGTACATACACACAACCAGTAGGTCACATGTCAGTACATACACACAACCAGTAGGTCACATGTCAGTACATACACACAACCAGTAGGTCACATGTCAGTACATACACACAACCAGTAGGTCACATGTCAGTACATACACCACAACCAGTAGGTCACATGTCAGTACACACAACCAGTAGGTCACATGTCAGTACACACAACCAGTAGGTCACATGTCAGTACACACAACCAGTAGGTCACATGTCAGTACACACAACCAGTAGGTCACATGTCAGTACACACAACCAGTAGGTTACATGTCAGTACACACAACCAGTAGGTCACATGTCAGTACATACACACAACCAGTAGGTCACATGTCAGTACACGCAACCAGTAGGTCACATGTCAGTACACACAACCAGTAGGTCACATGTCAGTACACACAACCAGTAGGTTACATGTCAGTACACACAACCAGTAGGTCACATGTCAGTACACACAACCAGTAGGTCACATGTCAGTACACACAACCAGTAGGTCACATGTCAGTACACACAACCAGTAGGTCACATGTCAGTACACACAACCAGTAGGTCACATGTCAGTACATACACACAACCAGTAGGTCACATGTCAGTACACGCAACCAGTAGGTTACATGTCAGTACATACACCACAACCAGTAGGTCACATGTCAGTACATACACCACAACCAGTAGGTCACATGTCAGTACATACACCACAACCAGTAGGTCACATGTCAGTACATACACGCAACCAGTAGGTTACATGTCAGTACATACACCACAACCAGTAGGTCACGTCAGTACATACACCACAACCAGTAGGTCACATGTCAGTACATACACACAACCAGTAGGTCACATGTCAGTACACACAACCAGTAGGTCACATGTCAGTACACACAACCAGTAGGTCACATGTCAGTACACACAACCAGTAGGTCACATGTCAGTACACACAACCAGTAGGTCACATGTCAGTACACACAACCAGTAGGTCACATGTCAGTACATACACCACAACCAGTAGGTCACATGTCAGTACATACACCACAACCAGTAGGTCACATGTCAGTACATACACACAACCAGTAGGTCACATGTCAGTACATACACCACAACCAGTAGGTCACATGTCAGTACATACACCACAACCAGTAGGTCACATGTCAGTACATACACACAACCAGTAGGTCACATGTCAGTACATACACACAACCAGTAGGTCACATGTCAGTACATACACACAACCAGTAGGTCACATGTCAGTACATACACACAACCAGTAGGTCACATGTCAGTACATACACCACAACCAGTAGGTCACATGTCAGTACACACAACCAGTAGGTCACATGTCAGTACACACAACCAGTAGGTCACATGTCAGTACACACAACCAGTAGGTCACATGTCAGTACATACACCACAACCAGTAGGTCACATGTCAGTACATACACACAACCAGTAGGTCACATGTCAGTACATACACACAACCAGTAGGTCACATGTCAGTACATACACCACAACCAGTGGGTCACATGTCAGTACATACACACAACCAGTAGGTCACATGTCAGTACATACACACAACCAGTAGGTCACATGTCAGTACAGACACACAACCAGTAGGTCACATGTCTGTACACACAACCAGTAGGTCACATGTCAGTACATACACCACAACCAGTAGGTCACATGTCAGTACATACACACAACCAGTAGGTCACATGTCAGTACATACAACCAGTAGGTCACATGTCAGTACACACAACCAGTAGGTCACATGTCAGTACAGACACACAACCAGTAGGTCACATGTCAGTACATACACCACAACCAGTAGGTCACATGTCAGTACACACAACCAGTAGGTCACATGTCAGTACACACAACCAGTAGGTCACATGTCAGTACACACAACCAGTAGGTCACATGTCAGTACATACACCACAACCAGTAGGTCACATGTCAGTACATACACACAACCAGTAGGTCACATGTCAGTACATACACACAACCAGTAGGTCACATGTCAGTACATACACCACAACCAGTGGGTCACATGTCAGTACATACACACAACCAGTAGGTCACATGTCAGTACATACACACAACCAGTAGGTCACATGTCAGTACAGACACACAACCAGTAGGTCACATGTCTGTACACACAACCAGGAGGTCACATGTCAGTACATACACCACAACCAGTAGGTCACATGTCAGTACATACACACAACCAGTAGGTCACATGTCAGTACATACACCACAACCAGTAGGTCACATGTCAGTACATACACCACAACCAGTAGGTCACATGTCAGTACATACACACAACCAGTAGGTCACATGTCAGTACATACACACAACCAGTAGGTCACATGTCAGTACATACACACAACCAGTAGGTCACATGTCAGTACATACACACAACCAGTAGGTCACATGTCAGTACATACACCACAACCAGTAGGTCACATGTCAGTACACACAACCAGTAGGTCACATGTCAGTACACACAACCAGTAGGTCACATGTCAGTACACACAACCAGTAGGTCACATGTCAGTACATACACCACAACCAGTAGGTCACATGTCAGTACATACACACAACCAGTAGGTCACATGTCAGTACATACACACAACCAGTAGGTCACATGTCAGTACATACACCACAACCAGTGGGTCACATGTCAGTACATACACACAACCAGTAGGTCACATGTCAGTACATACACACAACCAGTAGGTCACATGTCAGTACAGACACACAACCAGTAGGTCACATGTCTGTACACACAACCAGTAGGTCACATGTCAGTACATACACCACAACCAGTAGGTCACATGTCAGTACATACACACAACCAGTAGGTCACATGTCAGTACATACAACCAGTAGGTCACATGTCAGTACACACAACCAGTAGGTCACATGTCAGTACAGACACACAACCAGTAGGTCACATGTCAGTACATACACCACAACCAGTAGGTCACATGTCAGTACACACAACCAGTAGGTCACATGTCAGTACACACAACCAGTAGGTCACATGTCAGTACACACAACCAGTAGGTCACATGTCAGTACATACACCACAACCAGTAGGTCACATGTCAGTACATACACACAACCAGTAGGTCACATGTCAGTACATACACACAACCAGTAGGTCACATGTCAGTACATACACCACAACCAGTGGGTCACATGTCAGTACATACACACAACCAGTAGGTCACATGTCAGTACATACACACAACCAGTAGGTCACATGTCAGTACAGACACACAACCAGTAGGTCACATGTCTGTACACACAACCAGGAGGTCACATGTCAGTACATACACCACAACCAGTAGGTCACATGTCAGTACATACACACAACCAGTAGGTCACATGTCAGTACATACAACCAGTAGGTCACATGTCAGTACACACAACCAGTAGGTCACATGTCAGTACAGACACACAACCAGTAGGTCACATGTCAGTACATACACAACCAGTAGGTCACATGTCAGTACATACACCACAACCAGTAGGTCACATGTCAGTACATACACAACCAGTAGGTCACATGTCAGTACATACACAACCAGTAGGTCACATGTCAGTACATACACAACCAGTAGGTCACATGTCAGTACATACACAACCAGTAGGTCACATTTCAGTACATACACAACCAGTAGGTCACATGTCAGTACATACACAACCAGTAGGTCACATGTCAGTACATACACAACCAGTAGGTCACATGTCAGTACATACACAACCAGTAGGTCACATGTCAGTACATACACACAACCAGTAGGTCACAAGCGCTGCTTGAAATTGGCTCATTGTCGCACGGTTTTAAGGACACGCTTAAAATATTTCCACCCCTCGTACCTCAACGTAAGCAAGCTGGTGTAAAAGACAGGTAAATTACCTGGTAAAGGTACCTGGCTCCAGGGTTGGAGAATAGCAGAGTGCTTTTCCAGGGTAGAAGTGGCTAAAGACCGTGCGTTTGACCCTGGCCTCGCATTAACTCCATCTGAAAATAGAGCCCAAGGTCTTGAAAACAATTTGTAAAGGACAACAGGGCAAATTGGTGAGTGGTGACATAGTGCCACATTGACACCATCTTAAACCTGCGTGTGTGTGTGTGTGTGTTTTGTATGTGTGTGTGTGCGTGTGTGTGTGTGTGTTGTAGGTGTGTGTCTGTGTTTTAGAGGCTATTCAATTTCACTGTTTACTCAGCCCTTTCACTGTGGTTCAGCCCGAAGTTCAATCACAAAGGAGTTTTGATAGAGTTTATCACTGTCAACACACAGGGCTCAGGACAACTTAACAATGGAGGTCCCGGGACCAAAGTTTTCAAACGTTTTTAAACCTTCACGAGAAACTGTAGGATTAACCAACCAAATACACTGATACATCAACCATAACTTACTAGTAAAGCTAGGATTCAGTCAGAATCAGTGCTACATTATTGCAATACAGACCATTTTCCTTGTTAAGGCAATTTTCCTGATGTTTGTGGAGTTCGCATATCATGAATGCTGGAAATGACCTAAACATGGAAATTACCTTTAAATGCCAAGTGATGCTATGTGAGACAACACATCTTTGATTGAATGATTATATCAGATCGTCAATAGGATTGACTTATCAAGCTTATCCATGCACACGAGAGTTGACTTATCAAGCTTATCCATGCACACGAGAGTTGACTTATCAAGCTTATCCATGCACACGAGAGTTGACTTATCAAGCTTATCCATGCACACGAGAGTTGACTTATCAAGCTTATCCATGCACACGAGAGTTGACTTATCAAGCTTATCCATGCACACGAGAGTTGACTTATCAAGCTTATCCATGCACACGAGAGTTGACTTATCAAGCTTATCCATGCACACGAGAGTTGACTTATCAAGCTTATCCATGCACATGAGAGTTGACTTATCAAGCTTATCCATACACACGAGAGTTGACTTATCAAGCTTATCCATGCACACGAGAGTTGACTTATCAAGCTTATCCATGCACACGAGAGTTGACTTATCAAGCTTATCCATGCACACGAGAGTTGACTTATCAAGCTTATCCATGCACACGAGAGTTGACTTATCAAGCTTATCCATGCACACGAGAGTTGACTTATCAAGCTTATCCATGCACACGAGAGTTGACTTATCAAGCTTATCCATGCACACGAGAGTTGACTTATCAAGCTTATCCATGCACACGAGAGTTGACTTATCAAGCTTATCCATGCACATGAGAGTTGACTTATCAAGCTTATCCATGCACATGAGAGTTGACTTATCAAGCTTATCCATGCACATGAGAGTTGACTTATCAAGCTTATCCATGCACATGAGAGTTGACTTATCAAGCTTATCCATGCACACGAGAGTTGACTTATCAAGCTTATCCATGCACATGAGTTGACTTATCAAGCTTATCCATGCACATGAGAGTTGACTTATCAAGCTTATCCATGCACACGAGAGTTGACTTATCAAGCTTATCCATGCACATGAGAGTTGATTTATCAAGCTTATCCATGCACACGAGAGTTGACTTATCAAGCTTATCCATGCACACGAGAGTTGACTTATCAAGCTTATCCATGCACATGAGAGTTGACTTATCAAGCTTATCCATGGACACGAGAGTTGACTTATCAAGCTTATCCATACACATGAGAGTTGACTTATCAAGCTTATCCATGCACACGAGAGTTGACTTATCAAGCTTATCCATGCACATGAGAGTAACAATCAATAATCTGGAACATTGATCAGAACCTAGATCAATCAATAAAAACATACCGACATATAATTGATTTCTGTCACCATGAACATGAGGTTATAAACAGAGGTTATAAACAGAGGTTATAAACATGAGGTTATAAACATGAGGTTATAAACATGAGGTTATAAACAGAGGTTATAAACAGAGGTTATAAACAGAGGTTATAAACATGAGGTTATAAACATGAGGTTATAAACATGAGGTTATAAACAGAGGTTATAAACAGAGGTTATAAACATGAGGATATAAACAGAGGTTATAAACAGAGGTTATAAACAAAGGTTATAAACAGAGGTTATAAACATGAGGTTATAAACAGAGGTTATAAACAGACGTTATAAACATGAGGATATAAACAGAGGTTATAAACAGAGGTTATAAACATGAGGTTATAAACATGAGGTTATAAACAGAGGTTATAAACATGAGGTTATAAACATGAGGATATAAACAGAGGTTATAAACATAGGTTATAAACATGAGGTTATAAACAGAGGTTATAAACAGAGGTTATAAACAGAGGTCATAAACAGAGGTCATAAACATAGGTTATAAACATGAGGTTATAAACAGAGGTTATAAACAGAGGTTATAAACATGAGGTTACAAACATGAGGTTATAAACAGAGGTTATAAACAGAGGTTATAAACAGAGGTTATAAACATGAGGTTATAAACAGAGGTTATAAACAGAGGTTATAAACAGAGGTTATAAACAGAGGTTATAAACAGAGGTCATAAACAAAGGTTATAAACAGAGGTTATAAACAGAGGTTATAAACAGAGGTCATAAACAGAGGTCATAAACATAGGTTATAAACATGAGGTTATAAACAGAGGTTATAAACAGAGATTATAAACAGAGGTTACAAACATGAGGTTATAAACAGAGGTTATAAACAGAGGTTATAAACAGAGGTTATAAACAGAGGTTACAAACAGAGGTTATAAACATGAGGTTATAAACAGAGGTTATAAACAGAGGTTATAAACAGAGGTTATAAACAGAGGTCATAAACATAGGTCATAAACATGAGGTTATAAACAGAGGTTATAAACAGAGGTTATAAACAGAGGTTACAAACAGAGATTACAAACAGAGGTTACAAACAGAGGTTACAAACAGAGGTTACAAACATGAGGTTATAAACATGAGGATATAAACAGAGTTTATAGAGGTTATAAACAGAGGTTATAAACAGAGGTTATAAACATGAGGTTATAAACATGAGGATATAAACAGAGGTTATAAAGAGGTTATAAACAGAGGTTATAAACAGAGGTTATAAACATAGGTTATAAACATAGGTTATAAACATTAGGTTATAAACATTAGGTTATAAACATTAGGTTATAAACATTAGGTTATAAACATTAGGTTATAAACATTAGGTTATAAACATTAGGTTATAAACATGAGGTTATAAACATGAGGTTATAAACATGAGGTTATAAACAGAGGTTATAAACAGAGGTTATAAACATGAGGTTATAAACATGAGGTTATAAACAGAGGTTATAAACATGAGGTTATAAACAGAGGTTATAAACAGAGGTTATAAACAGAGGTTATAAACATGAGGTTATAAACAGAGGTTATAAACAGAGGTTATAAACAGAGGTTATAAACATGAGGTTATAAACATGAGGTTATAAACATTAGGATGTAAACAGAGGTTATAAACAGAGGTTATAAACAAAAACAGTTATACTGCTACTGTACTTCAAAGTCATCCATTCCACTATATTTCAAAAGTCTGGATTTCCCCAGCAGCCTTTCCCATTAGATTCATGTGGAGTTAGAATTCAAGTCTGGGTAGAACATTTATCTGGGTTCTAAATAATAGCACCAGTGACTAGTTCACCCTACATCCAATTAAACAAGTCAGACATGTCTAAGATATTCCCCAGAGCTATTGTTTCCCATTAAGAAGAAGAATACTCTGTGTTCTCTAGCTCTCGACATGGAAAAGTTTTAGAGGGCCCCGTGTTGAGATTCAGCGTGGCATATGTGTTGTTGCCTACCCTCACCACCTGGGAGTGGCCTGTCAGGAAGTCCAGGATCCAGTTGCAGAGGAAGGTGTTCCATCCCAGGGTCCTGAGCTTAGTAATGCGCTTGGAGGGTACTCCGGTGTTGAACGCTGAGCTGTAGTGTGCCGGAAGAATCAGAATGAGTTGTGTAACAAAGATAATTAAAAGATGTCTTATCTGCATAATATGCTTATGTGATATACTTATTAGGATGTATCCCTTCGGTCTCTGGTGTTGGCAAATGAACTTCTTCCCTCACCTGGGGCTCAGTCACGTGGGGCCCAGAGAGGGGAGAGGTCAGGCTTGTCTTTTACATGTCTCTGGTGCTATGCAGAATATCAGAAAGAGAAGAGGACAGGAGGGAACATTGTCTTCATGTGTGAATGTGTCTTTACCTATTCTAAACCATGTGTCTGTACCTATTCTAAACCATGTGTCTGTACCTATTCTAAACCATGTGTCTGTACCTATTCTAAACCATGTGTCTTTACCTATTCTAAACCATGTGTCTGTACCTATTCTAAACCATGTGTCTTTACCTATTCTAAACCATGTGAATGTGTCTTTACCTATTCTAAACCATGTGAATGTGTCTGTACCTATTCTAAACCATGTGTCTGTACCTATTCTAAACCATGTGTCTTTACCTATTCTAAACCATGTGAATGTGTCTTTACCTATTCTAAACCATGTGAATGTGTCTGTACCTATTCTAAACCATGTGTCTGTACCTATTCTAAACCATGTGTCTGTACCTATTCTAAACCATGTGTCTGTACCTATTCTAAACCATGTGTCTTTACCTATTCTAAACCATGTGTCTTTACCTATTCTAAACCATGTGTCTTTACCTATTCTAAACCATGTGTCTGTACCTATTCTAAACCATGTGTCTTTACCTATTCTAAACCATGTGTCTGTACCTATTCTAAACCATGTGTCTGTACCTATTCTAAACCATGTGTCTGTACCTATTCTAAACCATGTGAATGTGTCTGTACCTATTCTAAACCATGTGTCTGTACCTATTCTAAACCATGTGTCTGTACCTATTCTAAACCATGTGTCTTTACCTATTCTAAACCATGTGAATGTGTCTGTACCTATTCTAAACCATGTGTCTTTACCTATTCTAAACCATGTGTCTGTACCTATTCTAAACCATGTGTCTGTACCTATTCTAAACCATGTGTCTTTACCTATTCTAAACCATGTGTCTTTACCTATTCTAAACCATGTGTCTTTACCTATTCTAAACCATGTGTCTTTACCTATTCTAAACCATGTGTCTTTACCTATTCTAAACCATGTGTCTTTACCTATTCTAAACCATGTGTCTTTACCTATTCTAAACCATGTGTCTGTACCTATTCTAAACCATGTGTCTGTACCTATTCTAAACCATGTGTCTGTACCTATTCTAAACCATGTGAATGTGTCTGTACCTATTCTAAACCATGTGTCTGTACCTATTCTAAACCATGTGTCTGTACCTATTCTAAACCATGTGTCTTTACCTATTCTAAACCATGTGAATGTGTCTGTACCTATTCTAAACCATGTGTCTTTACCTATTCTAAACCATGTGTCTGTACCTATTCTAAACCATGTGTCTGTACCTATTCTAAACCATGTGTCTTTACCTATTCTAAACCATGTGTCTTTACCTATTCTAAACCATGTGTCTTTACCTATTCTAAACCATGTGTCTGTGTCTTTACCTATTCTAAACCATGTGTCTTTACCTATTCTAAACCATGTGTCTTTACCTATTCTAAACCATGTGTCTTTACCTATTCTAAACCATGTGTCTTTACCTATTCTAAACCATGTGTCTTTACCTATTCTAAACCATGTGTCTTTACCTATTCTAAACCATGTGTCTTTACCTATTCTAAACCATGTGTCTGTACCTATTCTAAACCATGTGTCTGTACCTATTCTAAACCATGTGTCTGTACCTATTCTAAACCATGTGTCTTTACCTATTCTAAACCATGTGTCTGTACCTATTCTAAACCATGTGTCTGTACCTATTCTAAACCATGTGTCTGTACCTATTCTAAACCATGTGTCTGTACCTATTCTAAACCATGTGTCTGTACCTATTCTAAACCATGTGTCTTTACCTATTCTAAACCATGTGTCTGTACCTATTCTAAACCATGTGTCTTTACCTATTCTAAACCATGTGTCTTTACCTATTCTAAAACATGTGTCTGTACCTATTCTAAACCATGTGTCTGTACCTATTCTAAACCATGTGTCTTTACCTATTCTAAACCATGTGTCTTTACCTATTCTAAACCATGTGAATGTGTCTTTACCTATTCTAAACCATGTGTCTGTACCTATTCTAAACCATGTGTCTTTACCTATTCTAAACCATGTGAATGTGTCTGTACCTATTCTAAACCATGTGTCTGTGTCTTTACCTATTCTAAACCATGTGTCTGTACCTATTCTAAACCATGTGTCTGTACCTATTCTAAACCATGTGTCTGTACCTATTCTAAACCATGTGTCTGTACCTATTCTAAACCATGTGTCTTTACCTATTCTAAACCATGTGTCTGTACCTATTCTAAACCATGTGTCTTTACCTATTCTAAACCATGTGTCTTTACCTATTCTAAACCATGTGTCTGTACCTATTCTAAACCATGTGTCTGTACCTATTCTAAACCATGTGTCTGTACCTATTCTAAACCATGTGTCTTTACCTATTCTAAACCATGTGAATGTGTCTTTACCTATTCTAAACCATGTGAATGTGTCTGTACCTATTCTAAACCATGTGTCTGTACCTATTCTAAACCATGTGTCTTTACCTATTCTAAACCATGTGAATGTGTCTTTACCTATTCTAAACCATGTGAATGTGTCTGTACCTATTCTAAACCATGTGTCTGTACCTATTCTAAACCATGTGTCTGTACCTATTCTAAACCATGTGTCTGTACCTATTCTAAACCATGTGTCTTTACCTATTCTAAACCATGTGTCTTTACCTATTCTAAACCATGTGTCTTTACCTATTCTAAACCATGTGTCTGTACCTATTCTAAACCATGTGTCTTTACCTATTCTAAACCATGTGTCTGTACCTATTCTAAACCATGTGTCTGTACCTATTCTAAACCATGTGTCTGTACCTATTCTAAACCATGTGTCTTTACCTATTCTAAACCATGTGAATGTGTCTGTACCTATTCTAAACCATGTGTCTTTACCTATTCTAAACCATGTGTCTGTACCTATTCTAAACCATGTGTCTGTACCTATTCTAAACCATGTGTCTTTACCTATTCTAAACCATGTGTCTTTACCTATTCTAAACCATGTGTCTTTACCTATTCTAAACCATGTGTCTGTGTCTTTACCTATTCTAAACCATGTGTCTTTACCTATTCTAAACCATGTGTCTTTACCTATTCTAAACCATGTGTCTTTACCTATTCTAAACCATGTGTCTTTACCTATTCTAAACCATGTGTCTTTACCTATTCTAAACCATGTGTCTTTACCTATTCTAAACCATGTGTCTGTACCTATTCTAAACCATGTGTCTTTACCTATTCTAAACCATGTGTCTGTACCTATTCTAAACCATGTGTCTTTACCTATTCTAAACCATGTGTCTGTACCTATTCTAAACCATGTGTCTGTACCTATTCTAAACCATGTGTCTTTACCTATTCTAAACCATGTGTCTTTACCTATTCTAAACCATGTGTCTTTACCTATTCTAAACCATGTGTCTTTACCTATTCTAAACCATGTGTCTGTACCTATTCTAAACCATGTGTCTGTACCTATTCTAAACCATGTGTCTGTACCTATTCTAAACCATGTGTCTTTACCTATTCTAAACCATGTGTCTGTACCTATTCTAAACCATGTGTCTTTACCTATTCTAAACCATGTGTCTTTACCTATTCTAAACCATGTGTCTGTACCTATTCTAAACCATGTGTCTGTACCTATTCTAAACCATGTGTCTGTACCTATTCTAAACCATGTGTCTGTACCTATTCTAAACCATGTGTCTTTACCTATTCTAAACCATGTGTCTGTACCTATTCTAAACCATGTGTCTTTACCTATTCTAAACCATGTGTCTTTACCTATTCTAAAACATGTGTCTGTACCTATTCTAAACCATGTGTCTGTACCTATTCTAAACCATGTGTCTTTACCTATTCTAAACCATGTGTCTTTACCTATTCTAAACCATGTGAATGTGTCTTTACCTATTCTAAACCATGTGTCTGTACCTATTCTAAACCATGTGTCTTTACCTATTCTAAACCATGTGAATGTGTCTGTACCTATTCTAAACCATGTGTCTGTGTCTTTACCTATTCTAAACCATGTGTCTGTACCTATTCTAAACCATGTGTCTGTACCTATTCTAAACCATGTGTCTGTACCTATTCTAAACCATGTGTCTGTACCTATTCTAAACCATGTGTCTTTACCTATTCTAAACCATGTGTCTGTACCTATTCTAAACCATGTGTCTTTACCTATTCTAAACCATGTGTCTTTACCTATTCTAAACCATGTGTCTGTACCTATTCTAAACCATGTGTCTGTACCTATTCTAAACCATGTGTCTGTACCTATTCTAAACCATGTGTCTGTACCTATTCTAAACCATGTGTCTTTACCTATTCTAAACCATGTGTCTGTACCTATTCTAAACCATGTGTCTTTACCTATTCTAAACCATGTGTCTTTACCTATTCTAAAACATGTGTCTGTACCTATTCTAAACCATGTGTCTGTACCTATTCTAAACCATGTGTCTTTACCTATTCTAAACCATGTGTCTTTACCTATTCTAAACCATGTGAATGTGTCTTTACCTATTCTAAACCATGTGAATGTGTCTTTACCTATTCTAAACCATGTGTCTTTACCTATTCTAAACCATGTGAATGTGTCTGTACCTATTCTAAACCATGTGTCTGTGTCTTTACCTATTCTAAACCATGTGTCTGTACCTATTCTAAACCATGTGTCTTTACCTATTCTAAAACATGTGTCTTTACCTATTCTAAAACATGTGTCTTTACCTATTCTAAACCATGTGTCTGTACCTATTCTAAACCATGTGTCTTTACCTATTCTAAACCATGTGTCTTTACCTATTCTAAACCATGTGTCTTTACCTATTCTAAACCATGTGTCTTTACCTATTCTAAACCATGTGAATGTGTCTGTACCTATTCTAAACCATGTGTCTGTACCTATTCTAAACCATGTGTCTGTACCTATTCTAAACCATGTGTCTTTACCTATTCTAAACCATGTGTCTTTACCTATTCTAAACCATGTGTCTTTACCTATTCTAAACCATGTGTCTGTACCTATTCTAAACCATGTGTCTTTACCTATTCTAAACCATGTGGATGTGTCTTTACCTATTCTAAACCATGTGTCTGTACCTATTCTAAACCATGTGTCTTTACCTATTCTAAACCATGTGTCTTTACCTATTCTAAACCATGTGTCTGTACCTATTCTAAACCATGTGTCTGTACCTATTCTAAACCATGTGTCTTTACCTATTCTATACCATGTGTCTTTACCTATTCTAAACCATGTGTCTGTACCTATTCTAAACCATGTGTCTTTACCTATTCTAAACCATGTGAATGTGTCTTTACCTATTCTAAACCATGTGTCTGTACCTATTCTAAACCATGTGTCTTTACCTATTCTAAACCATGTGTCTTTACCTATTCTAAACCATGTGTCTGTACCTATTCTAAACCATGTGTCTTTACCTATTCTAAACCATGTGTCTTTACCTATTCTAAACCATGTGAATGTGTCTGTACCTATTCTAAACCATGTGAATGTGTCTGTACCTATTCTAAACCATGTGTCTTTACCTATTCTAAACCATGTGTCTGTACCTATTCTAAACCATGTGAATGTGTCTTTACCTATTCTAAACCATGTGAATGTGTCTGTACCTATTCTAAACCATGTGTCTGTACCTATTCTAAAACCATGTGTCTTTACCTATTCTAAACCATGTGTCTGTACCTATTCTAAACCATGTGTCTGTACCTACTCTAAACCATGCGAAGGGATGGCGTGATTAATGGGGAACCAATTACTTGTCTCCACAATGTCTGTACGCCAGTCACTCCCTGCTTTGGCATTGGGGGATGTGTGTGGTAGTGTCTGGAACCATTGTATGTCCTCTCTGATGTTGCACTTATCCTGGGATAGTGTATGACCTAGAGGCTCACTCCCCTCAGTGAGCTTGTCCAGGAGTGGGGTCAAGAAGGGGTTTTACTTGAGATGGGAGTACCTGGAGTTGACAATTGATGTATGCCATTGGATGAGTTGGTGTTTTTGTGCTATGAAGTACCAGGAATGAGATCAGAACCTCGTTTTAGGGGCCAAACTGAACAGTAATTTATAGCGAAAGCTATCTGGCTACGGGATACTTTCTCATTTAAAAAGTTTCACCTTGTGACCCGTTCCAAACATCTGTGGTTTGTTATGTCGACTAGGGGGTGGATCTTTGCTGTAAAAGATCTCAGTAGCCGCTGTGTTGTGGCTCTCAACGGATCATCCGATTGGTCGACCAGCCACCGTTATTGCAAAGCTCTCACTAAGAAAGATTAATTTTAAGTATAACTCTGACTTGTGTGATAAGTTTGTCTCTCCTCATTTGATATTACAGAAATGAACCACCACAGTAGTCAATGGACACGATTTTCACATAGGTGTTTCTCTTGTCCAGATGGGAACGGGCAGTGTGGAGCGCAACAGCCATTGCATCATCCGTGGATCTTTTTGGGGCAGTAGTTCAATTGGAATGGGTCGAGGGTGTCTGGGATGAAGGGGTTGATGTGAGCCATCACCAGACTTTCAAAGTATTTCATGACTACAGATGTACGTGCTACGGGTCAATAGTCATTTAGACAGGTTACCTTGGTGTTCTTGGGAAAAGGGACTATGGTGGTCTTAGATTTTACAGCAAGGGTCAGGGAGCGGTTGGAAATGTCAGTGAAAACACTTGCCAGCGGATCAGCGCTATAAGTACACGTCCTGGTAATCCATCTGGCCTTGTGAATGTTCATCTATTTAAAGGTCTTACCCACATTGGCTACGAAGAGTGAGATCACACAGTCATCCGGAACAGCTGGTTCTCTCATGCACGGATCAGTGTTGCGTGCCTTGATACGAGAATAGAAGGCATTTATCTTGTCTGGTAGGCTCACGTCACCTAGCAGCTCTTTGTAATCCTTAATAGTTAGTTAGCCCTGCCACATCTAACGCGCATAGTAGGATTCAATCTTAGTCCTTTGTTGACGCTTTTCCTGTTTGATGGTTCCCGGAACCTATTACAGTCTGTGCTAGCGAAACAGTCCTGTACCTTAGCATCAGCTTCATCTGACTACTTCCGTAGTGAGTTCTTCACTGGTTCTTCGCTGTTAGAGTTTTTGCATGTAAGCAGGAATCAGGAGGATAGAGTTATGGTCAGATGTGCCGAAGGCGAGGGAGGGTATTAAAATCAATGGCCATGAGAAATGCATTTTCTTGTTCCTTGTGGCCCTATACTGCTCATTGACTATGGTTTTGGTACCAGCATCGGTTTGTGGTGGTAAATAGACATCTACGAAAAATAGTATGGTCAGCTTATTATAAGGGTATTCTAACACAGGCAGGCAAAAACTTGAGGTTAAGAGGTAGAGTCAGTAACTGGGTGGTTAAGAGGTAGGGTCAGTAACTGGGTGGTAGCCTAGTGGTTAAGAGGTAGGGTCAGTAACTGGGTGGTAGCCTAGTGGTTAAGAGGTAGGGTCAGTAACTGGGTGGTTAAGAGGTAGGGTCAGTAACTGGGTGGTAGTCTAGTGGTTAAGAGGTAGGGTCAGTAACTGGGTGGTAGCCTAGTGGGTAAGAGGTAGGGTCAGTAACTGGGTGGTTAAGAGGTAGGGTCAGTAACTGGGTGGTTAAGAGGTAGGGTCAGTAACTGGGTGGTAGCCTAGTGGTTAAGAGGTAGGGTCAGTAACTGGGTGGTAGCCTAGTGGTTAAGAGGTAGGGTCAGTAACTGGGTGGTAGCCTAGTGGTTAAGAGGTAGGGTCAGGTAGGGTCAGTAACTGGGTGGTAGTCTAGTGGTTAAGAGGTAGGGTCAGTAACTGGGTGGTAGCCTAGTGGTTAAGAGGTAGGGTCAGTAACTGGGTGGTAGCCTAGTGGTTAAGAGGTAGGATCAGTAACTGGGTGGTAGCCTAGTGGTTAAGAGGTAGGGTCAGTAACTGGGTGGTAGTCTAGTGGTTAAGAGGTAGGGTCAGTAACTGGGTGGTAGCCTAGTGGTTAAGAGGTAGGGTCAGTAACTGGGTGGTAGCCTAGAGGTTAAGAGGTAGGGTCAGTAACTGGGTGGTAGCCTAGTGGTTAAGAGGTAGGGTCAGTAACTGGGTGGTAGCCTAGTGGTTAAGAGGTAGGGTCAGTACCTGGGTGGTAGCCTAGTGGTTAAGAGGTAGGGTCAGTAACTGGGTGGTTAAGAGGTAGGGTCAGTAACTGGGTGGTTAAGAGGTAGGGTCAGTAACTGGGTGGTAGCCTAGTGGTTAAGAGGTAGGGTCAGTAACTGGGTGGTAGCCTAGTGGTTAAGAGGTAGGGTCAGTAACTGGGTGGTAGCCTAGTGGTTAAGAGGTAGGGTCAGTAACTGGGTGGTAGCCTAGTGGTTAAGAGGTAGGGTCAGTAACTGGGTGGTAGCCTAGTGGTTAAGAGGTAGGGTCAGTAACTGGGTGGGTAGTCTAGTGGTTAAGAGGTAGGGTCAGTAACTGGGTGGTAGCCTAGTGGTTAAGAGGTAGGGTCAGTAACTGGGTGGTAGCCTAGTGGTTAAGAGGTAGGATCAGTAACTGGGTGGTAGCCTAGTGGTTAAGAGGTAGGATCAGTAACTGGGTGGTAGTCTAATGGTTAAGAGGTAGGGTCAGTAACTGGGTGGTAGCCTAGTGGTTAAGAGGTAGGGTCAGTAACTGGGTGGTAGCCTAGAGGTTAAGAGGTAGGGTCAGTAACTGGGCGGTAGCCTAGTGGTTAAGAGGTAGGGTCAGTAACTGGGTGGTTAAGAGGTAGGGTCAGTAAGAGGTAGGGTCAGTAACTGGGTGGTTAAGAGGTAGGGTCAGTAACTGGTGGTAGCCTAGTGGTTAAGAGGTAGGGTCAGTAACTGGGTGGTAGCCTAGTGGTTAAGAGGTAGGGTCAGTAACTGGGTGGTAGCCTAGTGGTTAAGAGGTAGGGTCAGTAACTGGGTGGTTAAGAGGTAGGGTCAGTAACTGGGTGGTAGCCTAGTGGTTAAGAGGTAGGGTCAGTAACTGGGTGGTAGCCTAGTGGTTAAGAGGTAGGGTCAGTAACTGGGTGGTAGCCTAGTGGTTAAGAGGTAGGGTCAGTAACTGGGTGGTAGCCTAGTGGTTAAGAGGTAGGGTCAGTAACTGGGTGGTAGTCTAGTGGTTAAGAGGTAGGGTCAGTAACTGGGTGGGTAGTCTAGTGGTTAAGAGGTAGGGTCAGTAACTGGGTGGTAGCCTAGTGGTTAAGAGGTAGGGTCAGTAACTGGGTGGTAGTCTAGTGGTTAAGAGGTAGGGTCAGTAACTGGGTGGTAGCCTAGGGTTAAGAGGTAGGGTCAGTAACTGGATGGTTAAGAGGTAGGGTCAGTAACTGGGTGGTAGCCTAGTGGTTAAGAGGTAGGGTCAGTAACTGGGTGAGGTAGGGTCAGTAACTCCTAGTGGTTAAGAGGTAGGGTCAGTAACTGGGTGGTAGCCTAGTGGTTAAGAGGTAGGGTCAGTAACTGGGTGGTAGCCTAGTGGTTAAGAGGTAGGGTCAGTAACTGGGTGGTAGCCTAGTGGTTAAGAGGTAGGGTCAGTAACTGGGTGGTAGCCTAGTGGTTAAGAAGAGTAGGGTCAGTAACTGGGTGGTAGCCTAGTGGTTAAGAGGTAGGGTCAGTAACTGGGTGGTAGCCTAGTGGTTAAGAGGTAGGGTCAGTAACTGGGTGGTTAAGAGGTAGGGTCAGTAACTGGGTGGTAGCCTAGTGGTTAAGAGGTAGGGTCAGTAACTGGGTGGTAGCCTAGTGGTTAAGAGGTAGGGTCAGTAACTGGGTGGTAGCCTAGTGGTTAAGAGGTAGGGTCAGTAACTGGGTGGTAGCCTAGTGGTTAAGAGGTAGGGTCAGTAACTGGGTGGTAGCCTAGTGGTTAAGAGGTAGGGTCAGTAACTGGGTGGTAGTCTAGTGGTTAAGAGGTAGGGTCAGTAACTGGGTGGTAGCCTAGTGGTTAAGAGGTAGGGTCAGTAACTGGGTGGTAGCCTAGTGGTTAAGAGGTAGGGTCAGTAACTGGGTGGTAGCCTAGTGGTTAAGAGGTAGGGTCAGTAACTGGGTGGTAGCCTAGTGGTTAAGAGGTAGGGTCAGTAACTGGGTGGTTAGAAGGTAGGGTCAGTAACTGGGTGGTAGCCTAGTGGTTAAGAGGTAGGGTCAGTAACTGGGTGGTAGCCTAGTGGTTAAGAGGTAGGGTCAGTAACTGGGTGGTAGCCTAGTGGTTAAGAGGTAGGGTCAGTAACTGGGTGGTAGAGGTAGTGGTTAGAACTGGTAGGGTTAGTAACTGGGTGGTAGTCTAGTGGTTAAGAGGTAGGGTCAGTAACTGGGTGGTAGCCTAGTGGTTAAGAGGTAGGGTCAGTAACTGGGTAAGCCTAGTGGTTAAGAGGTAGGTAGGGTCAGTAACTGGGTGGTAGCCTAGTGGTTAAGAGGTAGGGTCAGTAACTGGGTGGTAGCCTAGTGGTTAAGAGGTAGGGTCAGTAACTGGGTGGTAGCCTAGTGGTTAAGAGGTAGGGTCAGTAACTGGGTGGTAGCCTAGTGGTTAAGAGGTAGGGTCAGTAACTGGGTGGTAGTGGGTTAAGAGGTAGGGTCAGTAACTGGGTGGTAGGTGGTTAAGAGGTAGGGTCAGTAACTGGGTGGTTAAGAGGTAGGGTCAGTAACTGGGTGGTAGCCTAGTGGTTAAGAGGTAGGGTCAGTAACTGGGTGGTAGCCTAGTGGTTAAGAGGTAGGGTCAGTAACTGGGTAGCCTAGTGGTTAAGAGGTAGGGTCAGTAACTGGGTGGTAAGAGGTTAGGGTCAGTAACTGGGTGGTAGCCTAGTGGTTAAGAGGTAGGGTCAGTAACTGGGTGGTAGTCTAGTGGTTAAGAGGTAGGGTCAGTAACTGGGTGGTTAGAGGTAGGGTCAGTAACTGGGTGGTTAAGAGGTAGGGTCAGTAACTGGGTGGTAGCCTAGTGGTTAAGAGGTAGGGTCAGTAACTGGGTGGTAGCCTAGTGGTTAAGAGGTAGGGTCAGTAACTGGTGGTAGCCTAGTGGTTAAGAGGTAGGGTCAGTAACTGGGTGGTAGCCTAGTGGTTAAGAGGTCAGGGTCAGTAACTGGGTGGTTAAGAGGTAGGGTCAGTAACTGGGTGGTAGCCTAGTGGTTAAGAGGTAGGGTCAGTAACTGGGTGGTAGCCTAGTGGTTAAGAGGTAGGGTCAGTAACTGGGTGGTAGCCTAGTGGTTAAGAGGTAGGGTCAGTAACTGGGTGGTTAAGAGGTAGGGTCAGTAACTGGGTGGTAGCCTAGTGGTTAGAGGTAGGGTCAGTAACTGGGTGGTAGCCTAGTGGTTAAGAGGTAGGGTCAGTACCTGGGTGGTAGCCTAGTGGTTAAGAGGTAGGGTCAGTAACTGGGTGGTTAAGAGGTAGGGTCAGTAACTGGGTGGTAGCCTAGTGGTTAAGAGGTAGGGTCAGTAACTGGGTGGTAGTCTAGTGGTTAAGAGGTAGGGTCAGTAACTGGGTGGTAGCCTAGTGGTTAAGAGGTAGGGTCAGTAACTGGGTGGTAGCCTAGTGGTTAAGAGGTAGGGTCAGTAACTGGGTGGTGGTAGCCTAGTGGTTAAGAGGTAGGGTCAGTAACTGGGTGGTTAGAGGTAGGGTCAGTAACTGGGTGGTGGTTTAAGAGGTAGGGTCAGTAACTGGGTGGTAGAGGTCAGTAACTGGGTGGTTAAGAGGTAGGGTCAGTAACTGGGTGGTAGCCTAGTGGTTAAGAGGTAGGGTCAGTAACTGGGTGGTAGCCTAGTGGTTAAGAGGTAGGGTCAGTAACTGGGTGGTAGCCTAGTGGTTAAGAGGTAGGGTCAGTAACTGGGTGGTAGCCTAGTGGTTAAGAGGTAGGGTCAGTAACTGGGTGGTTAAGAGTGGTCAGAGGTAGTGGTTAAGAGGTCAGTAACTGGGTGGTAGCCTAGTGGTTAAGAGGTAGGGTCAGTAACTGGGTGGTAGCCTAGTGGTTAAGAGGTAGGGTCAGTAACTGGGTGGTAGCCTAGTGGTTAAGAGGTAGGGTCAGTAACTGGGTGGTAGCCTAGTGGTTAAGAGGTAGGGTCAGTAACTGGGTGGTAGCCTAGTGGTTAAGAGGTAGGGTCAGTAACTGGGTGGGTAGTCTAGTGGTTAAGAGGTAGGGTCAGTAACTGGGTGGTAGCCTAGTGGTTAAGAGGTAGGGTCAGTAACTGGGTGGTAGCCTAGTGGTTAAGAGGTAGGGTCAGTAACTGGGTGGTAGCCTAGTGGTTAAGAGGTAGGGTCAGTAACTGGGTGGTTAGTGGTTAAGAGGTAGGGTCAGTAACTGGGTGGTAGCCTAGTGGTTAAGAGGTAGGGTCAGTAACTGGGTGGTAGTCTAGTGGTTAAGAGGTAGGGTCAGTAACTGGGTGGTTAGTGGTTAGAGGTAGGGTCAGTAACTGGGTGGTAGCCTAGTGGTTAAGAGGTAGGGTCAGTAACTGGGTGGTAGCCTAGTGGTTAAGAGGTAGGGTCAGTAACTGGGTGGGGTCAGCCCTAGTGGTTAAGAGGTAGGGTCAGTAACTGGGTGGTAGTCTAGTGGTTAAGAGGTAGGGTCAGTAACTGGGTGGTAGCCTAGTGGTTAAGAGGTAGGGTCAGTAACTGGGTGGTAGCCTGGGTTAAGAGGTAGGGTCAGTAACTGGGTGGTAGCCTTAGAGGTAGGTCAGTAACTGGGTGGTAGGGGTTAGTAACTGGGTGGTAGCCTAGTGGTTAAGAGGTAGGGTCAGTAACTGGGTGGTAGCCTAGTGGTTAAGAGGTAGGGTCAGTAACTGGGTGGTAGCCTAGTGGTTAAGAGGTAGGGTCAGTAACTGGGTGGTAGCCTAGTGGTTAAGAGGCAGGGTCAGTAACTGGGTGGTAGCCTAGTGGTTAAGAGGTAGGGTCAGTAACTGGGTGGTAGCCTAGTGGTTAAGAGGTAGGGTCAGTAACTGGGTGGTAGCCTAGTGGTTAAGAGGTAGGGTCAGTAACTGGGTGGTAGTCTAGTGGTTAAGAGGTAGGGTCAGTAACTGGGTGGGTAGTCTAGTGGTTAAGAGGTAGGGTCAGTAACTGGGTGGTAGCCTAGTGGTTTAGAGGTAGGGTCAGTAACTGGGTGGTAGTCTAGTGGTTAAGAGGTGGGGTCAGTAACTGGGTGGTAGCCTAGTGGTTAAGAGGTAGGGTCAGTAACTGGGTGGTAGTCTAGTGGTTTAGAGGTAGGGTCAGTAACTGGGTGGTTAAGAGGTAGGGTCAGTAACTGGGTGGTAGCCTAGAGGTTAAGAGGTAGGGTCAGTAACTGGGTGGTAGCCTAGAGGTTAAGAGGTAGGGTCAGTAACTGGGTGGTAGCCTAGAGGTTAAGAGGTAGGGTCAGTAACTGGGTGGTAGTCTAGTGGTTAAGAGGTAGGGTCAGTAACTGGGTGGGTAGTCTAGTGGTTAAGAGGTAGGGTCAGTAACTGGGTGGTAGCCTAGTGGTTAAGAGGTAGGGTCAGTAACTGGGTGGTAGTCTAGTGGTTAAGAGGTAGGGTCAGTAACTGGGTGGTAGCCTAGTGGTTAAGAGGTAGGGTCAGTAACTGGGTGGTAGCCTAGTGGTTAAGAGGTAGGATCAGTAACTGGGTGGTAGCCTAGTGGTTAAGAGGTAGGGTCAGTAACTGGGTGGTAGTCTAGTGGTTAAGAGGTAGGGTCAGTAACTGGGTGGTAGCCTAGTGGTTAAGAGGTAGGGTCAGTAACTGGGTGGTAGCCTAGAGGTTAAGAGGTAGGGTCAGTAACTGGGTGGTAGCCTAGTGGTTAAGAGGTAGGGTCAGTAACTGGGTGGTAGCCTAGTGGTTAAGAGGTAGGGTCAGTAACTGGGTGGTAGCCTAGTGGTTAAGAGGTAGGGTCAGTAACTGGGTGGTAGTCTAGTGGTTAAGAGGTAGGGTCAGTAACTGGGTGGTAGCCTAGTGGTTAAGAGGTAGGGTCAGTAACTGGGTGGTAGCCTAGTGGTTAAGAGGTAGGGTCAGTAACTGGGTGGTAGCCTAGTGGTTAAGAGGTAGGGTCAGTAACTGGGTGGTAGTCTAGTGGTTAAGAGGTAGGGTCAGTAACTGGGTGGTAGCCTAGTGGTTAAGAGGTAGGGTCAGTAACTGGGTGGTAGCCTAGTGGTTAAGAGGTAGGGTCAGTAACTGGGTGGTAGCCTAGTGGTTAAGAGTGGTTAAGAGGTAGGGTCAGTAACTGGGTGGTAGCCTAGTGGTTAAGAGGTAGGGTCAGTAACTGGGTGGTAGCCTAGTGGTTAAGAGGTAGGGTCAGTAACTGGGTGGTAGCCTAGTGGTTAAGAGGTAGGGTCAGTAACTGGGTTAAGAGGTAGGGTCAGTAACTGTGGTTAAGAGGTAGGGTCAGTAACTGGGTGGTAGCCTAGTGGTTAAGAGGTAGGGTCAGTAACTGGGTGGTAGCCTAGTGGTTAAGAGGTAGGGTCAGTAACTGGGTGGGTTAAGAGGTAGGTCAGTAACTGGGTGGTAGCCTAGTGGTTAAGAGGTAGGGTCAGTAACTGGGTGGTAGCCTAGTGGTTAAGAGGTAGGGTCAGTAACTGGGTGGTAGCCTAGTGGTTAAGAGGTAGGGTCAGTAACTGGGTGGTAGCCTAGTGGTTAAGAGGTAGGGTCAGTAACTGGGTGGTAGCCTAGTGGTTAAGAGGTAGGGTCAGTAACTGGGTGGTAGCCTAGTGGTTAAGAGGTAGGGTCAGTAACTGGGTGGTAGCCTAGTGGTTAAGAGGTAGGGTCAGTAACTGGGTGGTAGCCTAGTGGTTAAGAGGTAGGGTCAGTAACTGGGTGGTAGCCTAGTGGTTAAGAGGTAGGGTCAGTAACTGGGTGGTAGCCTAGTGGTTAAGAGGTAGGGTCAGTAACTGGGTGGTAGCCTAGTGGTTAAGAGGTAGGGTCAGTAACTGGGTGGGTAGTCTAGTGGTTAAGAGGTAGGGTCAGTAACTGGGTGGTAGCCTAGTGGTTAAGAGGTAGGGTCAGTAACTGGGTGGTAGTCTAGTGGTTAAGAGGTAGGGTCAGTAACTGGGTGGTAGCCTAGTGGTTAAGAGGTAGGGTCAGTAACTGGGTGGTAGCCTAGTGGTTAAGAGGTAGGGTCAGTAACTGGGTGGTTAAGAGGTAGGGTCAGTAACTGGGTGGTAGCCTAGTGGTTAAGAGGTAGGGTCAGTAACTGGGTGGTAGCCTAGTGGTTAAGAGGTAGGGTCAGTAACTGGGTGGTAGCCTAGTGGTTAAGAGGTAGGGTCAGTAACTGGGTGGTAGTCTAGTGGTTAAGAGGTAGGGTCAGTAACTGGGTGGGTAGTCTAGTGGTTAAGAGGTAGGGTCAGTAACTGGGTGGTAGCCTAGTGGTTAAGAGGTAGGGTCAGTAACTGGGTGGTAGCCTAGTGGTTAAGAGGTAGGGTCAGTAACTGGGTGGTAGCCTAGTGGTTAAGAGGTAGGGTCAGTAACTGGGTGGTAGCCTAGTGGTTAAGAGGTAGGGTCAGTAACTGGGTGGTTAAGATTAAGAGGTAGTAACTGGGTGGTTAAGAGGTAGGGTCAGTAACTGGGTGGTAGCCTAGTGGTTAAGAGGTAGGGTCAGTAACTGGGTGGTAGCCTAGTGGTTAAGAGGTAGGGTCAGTAACTGGGTGGTAGCCTAGTGGTTAAGAGGTAGGGTCAGTAACTGGGTGGTAGCCTAGTGGTTAAGAGGTAGGGTCAGTAACTGGGTGGTTAAGAGGTAGGGTCAGTAACTGGGTGGTAGCCTAGTGGTTAAGAGGTAGGGTCAGTAACTGGGTGGTAGCCTAGTGGTTAAGAGGTAGGGTCAGTAACTGGGTGGTAGCCTAGTGGTTAAGAGGTAGGGTCAGTAACTGGGTGGTAGCCTAGTGGTTAAGAGGTAGGGTCAGTAACTGGGTGGTAGCCTAGTGGTTAAGAGGTAGGGTCAGTAACTGGGTGGTAGCCTAGTGGTTAAGAGGTAGGGTCAGTAACTGGGTGGTAGCCTAGTGGTTAAGAGGTAGGGTCAGTAACTGGGTGGTAGCCTAGTGGTTAAGAGGTAGGGTCAGTAACTGGGTGGTAGCCTAGTGGTTAAGAGGTAGGGTCAGTAACTGGGTGGTAGCCTAGTGGTTAAGAGGTAGGGTCAGTAACTGGGTGGTAGTCTAGTGGTTAAGAGGTAGGGTCAGTAACTGGGTGGTAGTCTAGTGGTTAATAGGTAGGGTCAGTAACTGGGTGGTTAAGAGGTAGGGTCAGTAACTGGGTGGTAGCCTAGTGGTTAGAGGGTCAGTAACTGGGTGGTAGTAACTGGGTGGTTAAGAGTAGGGTCAGTAACTGGTTAGCCTAGAGGTTAAGAGGTAGGGTCAGTAACTGGGTGGTAGTAACTGGGTAGGTCAGCTAGTGGTTAAGAGGTAGGGTCAGTAACTGGGTGGTTAGTGGTTAAGAGGTAGGGTCAGTAACTGGGTGGTAGCCTAGTGGTTAAGAGGTAGGGTCAGTAACTGGGTGGTTAAGAGGTAGGGTCAGTAACTGGGTGGTTAAGAGGTAGGGTCAGTAACTGGGTGGTAGCCTAGTGGTTAAGAGGTAGGGTCAGTAACTGGGTGGTAGCCTAGTGGTTAAGAGGTAGGGTCAGTAACTGGGTGGTAGCCTAGTGGTTAAGAGGTAGGGTCAGTAACTGGGTGGTAGTCTAGTGGTTAAGAGGTAGGGTCAGTAACTGGGTGGTAGCCTAGTGGTTAAGAGGTAGGGTCAGTAACTGGGTGGTTAGTGGTTAAGAGGTAGGGTCAGTAACTGGGTGGTAGCCTAGTGGTTAAGAGGTAGGGTCAGTAACTGGGTGGTAGCCTAGTGGTTAAGAGGTAGGGTCAGTAACTGGGTGGTTAACTGAGGGTTAGAGGTTAGTAACTGGGTGGTTAAGAGGTAGGGTCAGTAACTGGGTGGTAGCCTAGTGGTTAAGAGGTAGGGTCAGTAACTGGGTGGTAGCCTAGTGGTTAAGAGGTAGGGTCAGTAACTGGGTGGTAGCCTAGTGGTTAAGAGGTAGGGTCAGTAACTGGGTGGTAGCCTAGTGGTTAAGAGGTAGGGTCAGTAACTGGGTGGTAGTCTAGTGGTTAAGAGGTAGGGTCAGTAACTGGGTGGTTAAGAGGTAGGGTCAGTAACTGGGTGGTAGCCTAGTGGTTAAGAGGTAGGGTCAGTAACTGGGTGGTAGCCTAGTGGTTAAGAGGTAGGGTCAGTAACTGGGTGGTTAAGAGGTAGGGTTAGTAGCTGGGTGGTTAAGAGGTAGGGTCAGTAACTGGGTGGTAGCCTAGAGGTTAAGAGGTAGTGTCAGTAACTGGGTGGTTAAGAGGTAGGGTTAGTAGCTGGGTGGTTAAGAGGTAGGGTCAGTAACTGGGTGGTAGCCTAGTGGTTAAGAGGTAGGGTCAGTAACTGGGTGGTAGTCTAGAGGTAAGAGGTAGGGTTAGTAACTGGGTGGTTAAGAGGTAGGGTCAGTAACTGGGTGGTAGCCTAGAGGTTAAGAGGTAGGGTCAGTAACTGGGTGGTAGCCTAGAGGTTAAGAGGTAGGGTCAGTAACTGGGTGGTAGTCTAGTGGTTAAGAGGTAGGGTCAGTAACTGGGTGGTAGTCTAGTGGTTAAGAGGTAGGGTCAGTAACTGGGTGGGTAGTCTAGTGGTTAAGAGGTAGGGTCAGTAACTGGGTGGTAGCCTAGTGGTTAAGAGGTAGGGTCAGTAACTGGGTGGTAGCCTAGTGGTTAAGAGGTAGGGTCAGTAACTGGGTGGTAGCCTAGTGGTTAAGAGGTAGGGTCAGTAACTGGGTGGTAGCCTAGTGGTTAAGAGGTAGGGTCAGTAACTGGGTGGTAGCCTAGTGGTTAAGAGGTAGGGTCAGTAACTGGGTGGTTAAGAGGTAGGGTCAGTAACTGGGTGGTAGCCTAGTGGTTAAGAGGTAGGGTCAGTAACTGGGTGGTAGCCTAGTGGTTAAGAGGTAGGGTCAGTAACTGGGTGGTAGCCTAGTGGTTAAGAGGTAGGGTCAGTAACTGGGTGGTAGCCTAGTGGTTAAGAGGTAGGGTCAGTAACTGGGTGGTAGCCTAGTGGTTAAGAGGTAGGGTCAGTAACTGGGTGGTAGCCTAGTGGTTAAGAGGTAGGGTCAGTAACTGGGTGGTAGCCTAGTGGTTAAGAGGTAGGGTCAGTAACTGGGTGGTAGTCTAGTGGTTAAGAGGTAGGGTCAGTAACTGGGTGGTAGCCTAGTGGTTAAGAGGTAGGGTCAGTAACTGGGTGGTAGCCTAGAGGTTAAGAGGTAGGGTCAGTAACTGGGTGGTAGCCTAGTGGTTAAGAGGTAGGGTCAGTAACTGGGTGGTAGCCTAGTGGTTAAGAGGTAGGGTCAGTAACTGGGTGGTAGCCTAGTGGTTAAGAGGTAGGGTCAGTAACTGGGTGGTTAGCCTAGTAACTGGTTAGTAGGTTACTGGGTAACTGGGTGGTAGCCTAGTGGTTAAGAGGTAGGGTCAGTAACTGGGTGGTAGCCTAGTGGTTAAGAGGTAGGGTCAGTAACTGGGTGGTTAAAGAGGTAGGGTCAGTAACTGGGTGGTAGCCTAGGGTTAAGAGGTAGGGTCAGTAACTGGGTGGTAGCCTAGTGGTTAAGAGGTAGGGTCAGTAACTGGGTGGTAGTCTAGTGGTTAAGAGGTAGGGTCAGTAACTGGGTGGTAGCCTAGTGGTTAAGAGGTAGGGTCAGTAACTGGGTGGTAGCCTAGTGGTTAAGAGGTTCAGTAACTGGGTGGTAGCCTAGTGGTTAAGAGGTCAGTAACTGGGTGGTAGTCTAGTGGTTAAGAGGTAGGGTCAGTAACTGGGTGGTAGTCTAGTGGTTAAGAGGTAGGGTCAGTAACTGGGTGGTAGTCTAGTGGTTAAGAGGTAGGGTCAGTAACTGGGTGGTAGTAGTGGTTAAGAGGTAGGGTCAGTAACTGGGTGGTAGCCTAGTGGTTAAGAGGTGGTTAGGGTCAGTAACTGGGTGGTAGCCTAGTGGTTAAGAGGTAGGGTCAGTAACTGGGTGGTAGCCTAGTGGTTAAGAGGTAGGATCAGTAACTGGGTGGTAGCCTAGTGGTTAAGAGGTAGGGTCAGTAACTGGGTGGTAGCCTAGTGGTTAAGAGGTAGGGTCAGTAACTGGGTGGTAGCCTAGTGGTTAAGAGGTAGGGTCAGTAACTGGGTGGTAGCCTAGAGGTTAAGAGGTAGGGTCAGTAACTGGGTGGTAGCCTAGTGGTTAAGAGGTAGGGTCAGTAACTGGGTGGTAGCCTAGTGGTTAAGAGGTAGGGTCAGTAACTGGGTGGTAGCCTAGTGGTTAAGAGGTAGGGTCAGTAAACTGGGTGGTAGCCTAGTGGTTAAGAGGTAGGGTCAGTAACTGGGTGGTAGCCTAGTGGTTAAGAGGTAGGGTCAGTAACTGGGTGGTAGCCTAGTGGTTAAGAGGTAGGGTCAGTAACTGGGTGGTAGCCTAGTGGTTAAGAGGTAGGGTCAGTAACTGGGTGGTAGCCTAGTGGTTAAGAGGTAGGGTCAGTAACTGGGTGGTAGCCTAGTGGTTAAGAGGTAGGGTCAGTAACTGGGTGGTAGCCTAGTGGTTAAGAGGTAGGGTCAGTAACTGGGTGGTAGCCTAGTGGTTAAGAGGTAGGGTCAGTAACTGGGTGGTAGCCTAGTGGTTAAGAGGTAGGGTCAGTAACTGGGTGGTAGTCTAGTGGTTAAGAGGTAGGGTCAGTAACTGGGTGGTAGCCTAGTGGTTAAGAGGTAGGGTCAGTAACTGGGTGGTAGCCTAGTGGTTAAGAGGTAGGGTCAGTAACTGGGTGGTTAAGAGGTAGGGTCAGTAACTGGGTGGTTAAGAGGTAGGGTCAGTAACTGGGTGGTAGCCTAGTGGTTAAGAGGTAGGGTCAGTAACTGGGTGGAGGTAGGGTCAGTAACTGGGTGGTTAGAGGTAGGGTCTAGTGGTTAAGAGGTAGGGTCAGTAACTGGGTGGTAGCCTAGTGGTTAAGAGGTAGGGTCAGTAACTGGGTGGTAGCCTAGTGGTTAAGAGGTAGGGTCAGTAACTGGGTGGTAGCCTAGTGGTTAAGAGGTAGGGTCAGTAACTGGGTGGTAGCCTAGTGGTTAAGAGGTAGGGTCAGTAACTGGGTGGTAGCCTAGTGGTTAAGAGGTAGGGTCAGTAACTGGGTGGTAGCCTAGTGGTTAAGAGGTAGGGTCAGTAACTGGGTGGTAGCCTAGTGGTTAAGAGGTAGGGTCAGTAACTGGGTGGTAGTCTAGTGGTTAAGAGGTAGGGTCAGTAACTGGGTGGTAGCCTAGTGGTTAAGAGGTAGGGTCAGTAACTGGGTGGTAGCCTAGAGGTTAAGAGGTAGGGTCAGTAACTGGGTGGTAGCCTAGTGGTTAAGAGGTAGGGTCAGTAACTGGGTGGTAGCCTAGTGGTTAAGAGAGGTAGGGTCAGTAACTGGGTGGTTAGTGGTTAGAGGTAGGGTCAGTAACTGGGTGGTAGCCTAGTGGTTAAGAGGTAGGGTCAGTAACTGGGTGGTAGTCTAGTGGTTAAGAGGTAGGGTCAGTAACTGGGTGGTTAAGAGGTAGGGTCAGTAACTGGGTGGTTAAGAGGTAGGGTCAGTAACTGGGTGGTAGCCTAGTGGTTAAGAGGTAGGGTCAGTAACTGGGTGGTAGTCTAGTGGTTAAGAGGTAGGGTCAGTAACTGGGTGGTTAAGAGGTAGGGTCAGTAACTGGGTGGTAGTCTAGTGGTTAAGAGGTAGGGTCAGTAACTGGGTGGTAGCCTAGTGGTTAAGAGGTAGGGTCAGTAACTGGGTGGTAGCCTAGTGGTTAAGAGGTAGGGTCAGTAACTGGGTGGTAGCCTAGTGGTTAAGAGGTAGGGTCAGTAACTGGGTGGTAGCCTAGTGGTTAAGAGGTAGGGTCAGTAACTGGGTGGTAGCCTAGTGGTTAAGAGGTAGGGTCAGTAACTGGGTGGTAGCCTAGTGGTTAAGAGGTAGGGTCAGTAACTGGGTGGTAGCCTAGTGGTTAAGAGGTAGGGTCAGTAACTGGGTGGTAGCCTAGTGGTTAAGAGGTAGGGTCAGTAACTGGGTGGTAGCCTAGTGGTTAAGAGGTAGGGTCAGTAACTGGGTGGTAGTCTAGTGGTTAAGAGGTAGGGTCAGTAACTGGGTGGTAGTCTAGTGGTTAAGAGGTAGGGTCAGTAACTGGGTGGTAGTCTAGTGGTTAAGAGGTAGGGTCAGTAACTGGGTGGTAGTCTAGTGGTTAAGAGGTAGGGTCAGTAACTGGGTGGTTAAGAGGTAGGGTCAGTAACTGGGTGGTTAAGAGGTAGGGTCAGTAACTGGGTGGTAGCCTAGTGGTTAAGAGGTAGGGTCAGTAACTGGGTGGTTAAGAGGTAGGGTCAGTAACTGGGTGGTTAAGAGGTAGGGTCAGTAACTGGGTGGTAGCCTAGTGGTTAAGAGGTAGGGTCAGTAACTGGGTGGTAGCCTAGAGGTTAAGAGGTAGGGTCAGTAACTGGGTGGTAGCCTAGTGGTTAAGAGGTAGGGTCAGTAACTGGGTGGTAGCCTAGTGGTTAAGAGGTAGGGTCAGTAACTGGGTGGTAGCCTAGTGGTTAAGAGGTAGGGTCAGTAACTGGGTGGTTAAGAGGTAGGGTTAGTAACTGCTGGGTGGTTAAGAGGTAGGGTCAGTAACTGGGTGGTAGCCTAGTGGTTAAGAGGTAGGGTCAGTAACTGGGTTGGTTAAGAGGTAGGGTCAGTAACTGGGTGGTAGCCTAGTGGTTAAGAGGTAGGGTCAGTAACTGGGTGGTTAGCAGTAACTGCTGGTGGTTAAGAGGTAGGGTCAGTAACTGGGTGGTAGCCTAGTGGTTAAGAGGTAGGGTCAGTAACTGGGTTGTTAAGAGGTAGGGTCAGTAACTGGGTGGTAGCCTGGAGGTTAAGAGGTAGGGTCAGTAACTGGGTGGTAGCCTAGAGGTTAAGAGGTAGGGTCAGTAACTGGGTGGTAGCCTAGAGGTTAAGAGGTAGGGTTAGTAACTGGGTGGTTAAGAGGTAGGGTCAGTAACTGGGTGGTAGTCTAGTGGTTAAGAGGTAGGGTCAGTAACTGGGTGGTAGTCTAGTGGTTAAGAGGTAGGGTCAGTAACTGGGTGGTAGCCTAGAGGTTAAGAGGTAGGGTCAGTAACTGGGTGGTAGTCTAGTGGTTAAGAGGTAGGGTCAGTAACTGGGTGGTAGCCTAGTGGTTAAGAGGTAGGGTCAGTAACTGGGTGGTAGCCTAGTGGTTAAGAGGTAGGGTCAGTAACTGGGTGGTAAGAGGTAGGGTCAGTAACTGGGTGGTAGCCTAGTGGTTAAGAGGTAGGGTCAGTAACTGGGTGGTAGTCTAGTGGTTAAGAGGTAGGGTCAGTAACTGGGTGGTAGCCTAGTGGTTAAGAGGTAGGGTCAGTAACTGGGTGGTTAAGAGGTAGGGTGGGTAGCCTTGGTTAAGAGGTAGGGTCAGTAACTGGGTGGTAGCCTAGTGGTTAAGAGGTAGGGTCAGTAACTGGGTGGTTAAGAGGTAGGGTTAGTAGCCTAGTGGTTAAGAGGTAGGGTCAGTAACTGGGTGGTAGCCTAGTGGTTAAGAGGTAGGGTCAGTAACTGGGTGGTAGTCTAGTGGTTAAGAGGTAGGGTCAGTAACTGGGTGGTTAAGAGGTAGGGTCAGTAACTGGGTGGTAGCCTAGTGGTTAAGAGGTAGGGTCAGTAACTGGGTGGTAGCCTAGTGGTTAAGAGGTAGGGTCAGTAACTGGGTGGTAGCCTAGCCAGTAACTGGGTGGTTAAGAGGTAGGGTCAGTAACTGGGTGGTAGCCTAGTGGTTAAGAGGTAGGGTCAGTAACTGGGTGGTAGCCTAGTGGTTAAGAGGTAGGGTCAGTAACTGGGTGGTAGCCTAGTGGTTAAGAGGTAGGGTCAGTAACTGGGTGGTAGCCTAGTGGTTAAGAGGTAGGGTCAGTAACTGGGTGGTAGTGGTTAAGAGGTAGGGTCAGTAACTGGGTGGTAGCCTAGTGGTTAAGAGGTAGGGTCAGTAACTGGGTGGTAGCCTAGTGGTTAAGAGGTAGGGTCAGTAACTGGGTGGTTAAGAGGTAGGGTCAGTAACTGGGTGGTTAAGAGGTAGGGTCAGTAACTGGGTGGTAGCCTAGTGGTTAAGAGGTAGGGTCAGTAACTGGGTGGTTAGAGGTAGGGTCAGTAACTGGGTGGTTAAGAGAGTAGGGTCAGTAACTGGGTGGTAGCCTAGTGGTTAAGAGGTAGGGTCAGTAACTGGGTAGTGGTTAAGAGGTAGGGTCAGTAACTGGGTGGTTAAGAGGTAGGGTCAGTAACTGGGTGGTAGCCTAGTGGTTAAGAGGTAGGGTCAGTAACTGGGTGGTTAAGAGGTAGGGTAGTAGGGGTTTAAGAGGTAGGGTCAGTAACTGGGTGGTAGCCTAGTGGTTAAGAGGTAGGGTCAGTAACTGGGTGGTTAAGAGGTAGGGTCAGTAACTGGGTGGTAGCCTAGGGTTAAGAGGTAGGGTCAGTAACTGGGTCAGTAACTAACTGGGTGGTAGCCTAGTGGTTAAGAGGTAGGGTCAGTAACTGGGTGGTAGCCTAGTGGTTAAGAGGTAGGGTCAGTAACTGGGTGGTTAAGAGGTAGGGTCAGTAACTGGGTGGTAGCCTAGTTAAGAGGGGTCAGTAACTGGGTGGTAGCCTAGAGGTTAAGAGGTAGGGTCAGTAACTGGGTGGTAGCCTAGTGGTTAAGAGGTAGGGTCAGTAACTGGGTGGTAGCCTAGTGGTTAAGAGGTAGGGTCAGTAACTGGGTGGTTAAGAGGTAGGGTCAGTAACTGGGTGGTAGCCTAGTGGTTAAGAGGTAGGGTCAGTAACTGGGTGGTAGTCTAGTGGTTAAGAGGTAGGGTCAGTAACTGGGTGGTAGCCTAGAGGTTAGGGTCAGTAACTGGGTGGTAGCTGTGGTTAAGAGGTAGGGTCAGTAACTGGGTGGTTAAGAGGTAGGGTCAGTAACTGGGTGGTAGCCTAGAGGTTAAGAGGTAGGGTCAGTAACTGGGTGGTAGCCTAGTGGTTAAGAGGTAGGGTCAGTAACTGGGTGGTAGCCTAGAGGTTAAGAGGTAGTGGTCAGTAACTGGGTGGTTAAGAGGTAGGGTCAGTAACTGGGTGGTTAAAGAGGTAGGGTCAGTAACTGGGTGGTAGCCTAAGAGGTAGGGTCAGTAACTGGGTGGTAGCCTAGTGGTTAAACTGAGGTGGTTAGGGTCAGTAACTGGGTGGTAGCCTAGTGGTTAAGAGGTAGGGTCAGTAACTGGGTGGTAGCCTAGTGGTTAAGAGGTAGGGTCAGTAACTGGGTGGTAGCCTAGTGGTTAAGAGGTAGGGTCAGTAACTGGGTGGTAGCCTAGTGGTTAAGAGGTAGGGTCAGTAACTGGGTGGTAGCCTAGAGGTTAAGAGGTAGTAACTGTCAGTAACTGGGTGGTAGCCTAGTGGTTAAGAGGTAGGGTCAGTAACTGGGTGGTAGCCTCAGTAACTGGGGTGGTTAAGAGGTAGGGTCAGTAACTGGGTGGTAGCCTAGTGGTTAAGAGGTAGTCAGTAACTGGGTGGTAGTCTAGTGGTTAAGAGGTAGGGTCAGTAACGGGTTGTTAAGAGGTAGGGTCAGTAACTGGGTGGTAGCCTAGAGGTTAAGAGGTAGGGTCAGTAACTGGGTGGTAGCCTAGTGGTTAAGAGGTAGGGTCAGTAACTGGGTGGTTAAGAGGTAGGGTCAGTAACTGGGTGGTAGCCTAAGAGAGTAGGGTCAGTAACTGGGTGGTAGCCTAGTGGTTAAGAGGTAGGGTCAGTAACTGGGTGGTAGCCTAGTGGTTAAGAGGTAGGGTCAGTAACTGGGTGGTAGCCTAGTGGTTAAGAGGTAGGGTCAGTAACTGGGTGGTAGCCTAGTGGTTAAGAGGTAGGGTCAGTAACTGGGTAAGAGGTAGGGTCAGTAACTGGGTGGTAGCCTAGTGGTTAAGAGGTAGGGTCAGTAACTGGGTGGTAGCCTAGTGGTTAAGAGGTAGGGTCAGTAACTGGGTGGTAGTCTAGTGGTTAAGAGGTAGGGTCAGTAACTGGGTGGTTAAGAGGTAGGGTCAGTAACTGGGTGGTAGCCTAGTGGTTAAGAGGTAGGGTCAGTAACTGGGTGGTAGCCTAGTGGTTAAGAGGTAGGGTCAGTAACTGGGTGGTTAGAGGTAGGGTCAGTAACTGGGTGGTTAGTGGTTAAGAGGTAGGGTCAGTAACTGGGTGGTAGCTAGTGGTTAAGAGGTAGGGTCAGTAACTGGGTGGTAGCCTAGTGGTTAAGAGGTAGGGTCAGTAACTGGGTGGTAGCCTAGTGGTTAAGAGGTAGGGTCAGTAACTGGGTGGTAGCCTAGTGGTTAAGAGGTAGGGTCAGTAACTGGGTGGTAGCCTAGTGGTTAAGAGGTAGGGTCAGTAACTGGGTGGTTAAGAGGTAGGGTCAGTAGCTGGGTGGTTAAGAGGTAGGGTCAGTAACTGGGTGGTAGTCTAGAGGTTAAGAGGTAGGGTTAGTAACTGGGTGGTAGTCTAGAGGTAGAGTCAGTAACTGGGTGGTGGTCTAGTGGTTAAGAGGTAGGGTCAGTAACTGGGTGGTAGCCTAGAGGTTAAGAGGTAGGGTCAGTAACTGGGTGGTAGCCTAGAGGTTAAGAGGTAGGGTCAGTAACTGGGTGGTAGTCTAGTGGTTAAGAGGTAGGGTCAGTAACTGGGTGGTTAAGAGGTAGGGTCAGTAACTGGGTGGTAGCCTAGAGGTTAAGAGGTAGGGTCAGTAACTGGGTGGTAAGAGGTAGGGTCAGTAACTGGGTGGTAGGTGGTTAAGAGGTCAGTAACTGGGTCAGTAAGAGGTAGGGTGTAACTGGCCTGTGGTTAAGAGGTAGGGTCAGTAACTGGGTGGTAGCCTAGTGGTTAAGAGGTAGGGTCAGTAACTGGGTGGTAGCCTAGAGGTTAAGAGGGTAGGGTCAGTAACTGGGTGGTAGCCTAGTGGTTAAGAGGTAGGGTCAGTAACTGGGTGGTAGCCTAGTGGTTAAGAGGTAGGGTCAGTAACTGGGTGGTAGCCTAGTGGTTAAGAGGTAGGGTCAGTAACTGGGTGGTAGCCTAGTGGTTAAGAGAGGTAGGGTCAGTAACTGGGTGGTAGCCTAGTGGTTAAGAGGTAGGGTCAGTAACTGGGTGGTAGCCTAGTGGTTAAGAGGTAGGGTCAGTAACTGGGTGGTTCTAGTGGTTAAGAGGTAGGGTCAGTAACTGGGTGGTTAAGAGGTAGGGTCTAACTGGGTGGTTAGAGGTAGGGTCAGTAACTGGGTGGTAGCCTAGTGGTTAAGAGGTAGGTTAACTGGGTGGTTAAGAGGTAGGGTCAGTAACTGGGTGGTAGCCTAGTGGTTAAGAGGTAGGGTCAGTAACTGGGTGGTAGCCTAGAGGTTAAGAGGTAGGGTCAGTAACTGGGTGGTAGCCTAGAGGTTAAGAGGTAGGGTCAGTAACTGGGTGGTAGCCTAGTGGTTAAGAGGTAGGGTCAGTAACTGGGTGGTAGCCTAGTGGTTAAGAGGTAGGGTCAGTAACTGGGTGGTTCTAGTGGTTAGAGGTAGGGTCAGTAACTGGGTGGTTAAGAGGTAGGGTCAGTAACTGGGTGGTAGCCTAGAGGTTAAGAGGTAGGGTCAGTAACTGGGTGGTAGTCTAGAGGTTAAGAGGTAGGGTTAGTAACTGGGTGGTAGTCTAGAGGTAGAGTCAGTAACTGGGTGGTGGTCTAGTGGTTAAGAGGTAGGGTCAGTAACTGGGTGGTAGCCTAGTGGTTAAGAGGTAGGGTCAGTAACTGGGTGGTAGCCTAGAGGTTAAGAGGTAGGGTCAGTAACTGGGTGGTAGCCTAGTGGTTAAGAGGTAGGGTCAGTAACTGGGTGGTTAGTGGTTAGAGGTAGGGTCAGTAACTGGGTGGTAGCCTAGTGGTTAAGAGGTAGGGTCAGTAACTGGGTGGTTAAGAAGGTAGGGTTAGTAACTGGGTGGTTAAGAGGTAGGGTCAGTAACTGGGTGGTAGCCTAGTGGTTAAGAGGTAGGGTCAGTAACTGGGTAGCCTAGTGGTTAAGAGGTCAGTAACTGGGTGGTAGCCTAGAGGTTAAGAGGTAGGGTCAGTAACTGGGTGGTAGCCTAGAGGTTAAGAGGTAGGGTCAGTAACTGGGTGGTAGCCTAGTGGTTAAGAGGTAGGGTCAGTAACTGGGTGGTAGTCTAGTGGTTAAGAGGTAGGGTCAGTAACTGGGTGGTTAAGAGGTAGGGTCAGTAACTGGGTGGTAGCCTAGAGGTTAAGAGGTAGGGTCAGTAACTGGGTGGTAGCCTAGAGGTTAAGAGGTAGTGTCAGTAACTGGGTGGTTAAGAGGTAGGGTCAGTAACTGGGTGGTAGTATAGTGGTTAAGAGGTAGGGTCAGTAACTGGGTGGTAGTCTAGTGGTTAAGAGGTAGGGTCAGTAACTGGGTGGTAGTCTAGTGGTTAAGAGGTAGGGTCAGTAACTGGGTGGTTAAGAGGTAGGGTTAGTAACTGGGTGGTTAAGAGGTAGAGTCAGTAACTGGGTGGTGGTCTAGTGGTTAAGAGGTAGGGTCAGTAACTGGGTGGTAGCCTAGAGGTTAAGAGGTAGGGTCAGTAACTGGGTGGTAGCCTAGTGGTTAAGAGGTAGGGTCAGTAACTGGGTGGTAGTCTAGTGGTTAATAGGTAGGGTCAGTAGCTGGGTGGTTAAGAGGTAGGGTCAGTAACTGGGTGGTTAAGAGGTAGGGTCAGTAACTGGGTGGTAGCCTAGTGGTTAAGAGGTAGGGTCAGTAACTGGGTGGTTAAGAGGTAGGGTCAGTAACTGGGTGGTTAAGAGGTAGGGTCAGTAACTGGGTGGTAGCCTAGAGGTTAAGAGGTAGGGTCAGTAACTGGGTGGTAGCCTAGAGGTTAAGAGGTAGGGTCAGTAACTGGGTGGTAGCCTAGAGATTAAGAGGTAGTGTCAGTAACTGGGTGGTTAAGAGGTAGGGTTAGTAGCTGGGTGGTTAAGAGGTAGGGTCAGTAACTGGGTGGTAGCCTAGAGGTTAAGAGGTAGTGTCAGTAACTGGGTGGTTAAGAGGTAGGGTTAGTAGCTGGGTGGTTAAGAGGTAGGGTCAGTAACTGGGTGGTAGCCTAGTGGTTAAGAGGTAGGGTCAGTAACTGGGTTGTTAAGAGGTAGGGTCAGTAACTGGGTGGTAGCCTGGAGGTTAAGAGGTAGGGTCAGTAACTGGGTGGTAGCCTAGAGGTTAAGAGGTAGGGTCAGTAACTGGGTGGTAGCCTAGAGGTTAAGAGGTAGGGTCAGTAACTGGGTGGTAGCCTAGAGGTTAAGAGGTAGGGTCAGTAACTGGGTGGTAGTCTAGTGGTTAAGAGGTAGGGTCAGTAACTGGGTGGTAGTCTAGTGGTTAAGAGGTAGGGTCAGTAACTGGGTGGTTAAGAGGTAGGGTCAGTAACTGGGTGGTAGCCTAGAGGTTAAGAGGTAGGGTCAGTAACTGGGTGGTAGTCTAGAGGTTAAGAGGTAGGGTTAGTAACTGGGTGGTAGTCTAGAGGTAGAGTCAGTAACTGGGTGGTAGCCTAGTGGTTAAGAGGTAGGGTCAGTAACTGGGTGGTTAAGAGGTAGGGTCAGTAACTGGGTGGTAGCCTAGAGGTTAAGAGGTAGGGTCAGTAACTGGGTGGTAGCCTAGAGGTTAAGAGGTAGGGTCAGTAACTGGGTGGTAGCCTAGAGGTTAAGAGGTAGGGTCAGTAACTGGGTGGTTAAGAGGTAGGGTTAGTAGCTGGGTGGTTAGAGGTTAAGAGGTAGGGTCAGTAACTGGGTGGTAGCCTAGAGGTTAAGAGGTAGGGTCAGTAACTGGGTGGTAGTTAGAGGTTAAGAGGTAGGGTCAGTAACTGGGTGGTAGCCTAGAGGTTAAGAGGTAGGGTCAGTAACTGGGTGGTAGTCTAGTGGTTAGAGGTAGGGTCAGTAACTGGGTGGTAGCCTAGAGGTTAAGAGGTCAGTAACTGGGTGGTAGCCTAGAGGTTAAGAGGTAGGGTCAGTAACTGGGTGGTAGCCTAGAGGTTAAGAGGTAGTGTCAGTAACTGGGTGGTTAAGAGGTAGGGTTAGTAGCTGGGTGGTTAAGAGGTAGGGTCAGTAACTGGGTGGTAGCCTAGAGGTTAAGAGGTAGGGTCAGTAACTGGGTGGTAGTCTAGTGGTTAAGAGGTAGGGTCAGTAACTGGGTTGTTAAGAGGTAGGGTCAGTAACTGGGTGGTAGCCTAGAGGTTAAGAGGTAGGGTCAGTAACTGGGTGGTAGCCTAGAGGTTAAGAGGTAGGGTCAGTAACTGGGTGGTAAGAGGTAAGGGTCAGTAACTGGGTGGTAGCCTAGTGGTTAGAGGTAGGGTCAGTAACTGGGTGGTAGCCTAGAGGTTAAGAGGTAGGGTCAGTAACTGGGTGGTAGCCTAGAGGTTAAGAGGTAGGGTCAGTAACTGGGTGGTAGCCTAGAGGTTAAGAGGTAGGGTCAGTAACTGGGTGGTAGTCTAGTGGTTAAGAGGTAGGGTCAGTAACTGGGTGGTAGTCTAGTGGTTAAGAGGTAGGGTCAGTAACTGGGTGGTTAAGAGGTAGGGTCAGTAACTGGGTGGTAGCCTAGAGGTTAAGGGTAGGGTCAGTAACTGGGTGGTAGCCTAGAGGTTAAGAGGTAGGGTCAGTAACTGGGTGGTAGTCTAGTGGTTAACTGAGGTGGTTAGAGGGGTCAGTAACTGGGTGGTTAAGAGTAGGGTCAGTAACTGGGTGGTTAAGAGGTAGGGTCAGTAACTGGGTGGTAGTCTAGAGGTTAAGAGGTAGGGTCAGTAACTGGGTGGTAGCCTAGAGGTTAAGAGGTAGGGTCAGTAACTGGGTGGTAGTCTAGTGGTTAAGAGGTAGGGTCAGTAACTGGGTGGTTAGTCTAGAGGTAGAGTCAGTAACTGGGTGGTTCTAGTGGTTAAGAGGTAGGGTCAGTAACTGGGTGGTTGGTTAAGAGGTAGGGTCAGTAACTGGGTGGTTAAGAGGTAGGGTCAGTAACTGGGTGGTAGCCTAGTGGTTAAGAGGTAGGGTCAGTAACTGGGTGGTAGTCTAGTGGTTAAGAGGTAGGGTCAGTAACTGGGTGGTAGCCTAGAGGTTAAGAGGTAGGGTCAGTAACTGGGTGGTAGCCTAGAGGTTAAGAGGTAGGGTCAGTAACTGGGTGGTTAAGAGGTAGGGTTAGTAGCTGGGTGGTTAAGAGGTAGGGTCAGTAACTGGGTGGTAGCCTAGAGGTTAAGAGGTAGTGTCAGTAACTGGGTGGTTAAGAGGTAGGGTTAGTAGCTGGGTGGTTAAGAGGTAGGGTCAGTAACTGGGTGGTAGCCTAGTGGTTAAGAGGTAGGGTCAGTAACTGGGTGGTTAAGAGGTAGGGTCAGTAACTGGGTGGTAGCCTAGAGGTTAAGAGGTAGGGTCAGTAACTGGGTGGTAGCCTAGAGGTTAAGAGGTAGGGTCAGTAACTGGGTGGTAGCCTAGAGGTTAAGAGGTAGGGTCAGTAACTGGGTGGTAGTCTAGTGGTTAAGAGGTAGGGTCAGTAACTGGGTGGTTAAGAGGTAGGGTTAGTAGCTGGGTGGTTAAGAGGTAGGGTCAGTAACTGGGTGGTAGCCTAGAGGTTAAGAGGTAGTGTCAGTAACTGGGTGGTTAAGAGGTAGGGTTAGTAGCTGGGTGGTTAAGAGGTAGGGTCAGTAACTGGGTGGTAGCCTAGTGGTTAAGAGGTAGGGTCAGTAACTGGGTTGTTAAGAGGTAGGGTCAGTAACTGGGTGGTAGCCTAGAGGTTAAGAGGTAGGGTCAGTAACTGGGTGGTAGCCTAGAGGTTAAGAGGTAGGGTCAGTAACTGGGTGGTAGCCTAGAGGTTAAGAGGTAGGGTCAGTAACTGGGTGGTAGTCTAGTGGTTAAGAGGTAGGGTCAGTAACTGGGTGGTTAAGAGGTAGGGTCAGTAACTGGGTGGTAGCCTAGAGGTTAAGAGGTAGGGTCAGTAACTGGGTGGTAGCCTAGAGGTTAAGAGGTAGGGTCAGTAACTGGGTGGTAGTCTAGTGGTTAAGAGGTAGGGTCAGTAACTGGGTGGTAGCCTAGAGGTTAAGAGGTAGGGTCAGTAACTGGGTGGTAGCCTAGAGGTTAAGAGGTAGGGTCAGTAACTGGGTGGTAGCCTAGAGGTTAAGAGGTAGGGTCAGTAACTGGGTGGTAGCCTAGAGGTTAAGAGGTAGTGTCAGTAACTGGGTGGTTAAGAGGTAGGGTTAGTAGCTGGGTGGTTAAGAGGTAGGGTCAGTAACTGGGTGGTAGCCTAGAGGTTAAGAGGTAGTGTCAGTAACTGGGTGGTTAAGAGGTAGGGTTAGTAGCTGGGTGGTTAAGAGGTAGGGTCAGTAACTGGGTGGTAGCCTAGTGGTTAAGAGGTAGGGTCAGTAACTGGGTTGTTAAGAGGTAGGGTCAGTAACTGGGTGGTAGCCTAGAGGTTAAGAGGTAGGGTCAGTAACTGGGTGGTAGCCTAGAGGTTAAGAGGTAGGGTCAGTAACTGGGTGGTAGCCTAGAGGTTAAGAGGTAGGGTCAGTAACTGGGTGGTAGCCTAGAGGTTAAGAGGTAGGGTCAGTAACTGGGTGGTAGTCTAGTGGTTAAGAGGTAGGGTCAGTAACTGGGTGGTTAAGAGGTAGGGTCAGTAACTGGGTGGTAGCCTAGAGGTTAAGAGGTAGGGTCAGTAACTGGGTGGTTAAGAGGTAGGGTCAGTAACTGGGTGGTAGCCTAAGGTTAGGGTAGGGTCAGTAACTGGGTGGAGGTGGTCTAGTGGTTAAGAGGTAGGGTCAGTAACTGGGTGGTAGCCTAGAGGTTAAGAGGTAGGGTCAGTAACTGGGTGGTAGCCTAGAGGTTAAGAGGTAGGGTCAGTAACTGGGTGGTAGCTAGTGGTTAAGAGGTAGGGTCAGTAACTGGGTGGTTAAGAGGTAGGGTTAGTAGCTGGGTGGTTAAGAGGTAGGGTCAGTAACTGGGTGGTAGCCTAGTGGTTAAGAGGTAGGGTCAGTAACTGGGTGGTTAAGAGGTAGGGTTAGTAACTGGGTGGTTAAGAGAGGTAGGGTCAGTAACTGGGTGGTAGCCTAGTGGTTAAGAGGTAGGGTCAGTAACTGGGTGGTAGTTAAGAGGTAGGGTCAGTAACTGGGTGGTAGCCTAGTGGTTAAGAGGTAGGGTCAGTAACTGGGTGGTAGCCTAGTTAAGAGGTAGGGTCAGTAACTGGGTGGTAGCCTAGAGGTTAAGAGGTAGGGTCAGTAACTGGGTGGTAGTAGGGTTAAGAGGTAGGGTCAGTAACTGGGTGGTTCTAGATTAGAGGTAGGGTCAGTAACTGGGTGGTTAAGAGGTAGGGTCAGTAACTGGGTGGTAGCCTAGTGGTTAAGAGGTAGGGTCAGTAACTGGGTGGTTAAGAGGTAGGGTCAGTAACTGGGTGGTTAACTGGGTGGTTAGGTAGGGTCAGTAACTGGGTGGTAGCCTAGTGGTTAAGAGGTAGGGTCAGTAACTGGGTGGTTAATAGGTAGGGTCAGTAACTGGGTGGTTAAGAGGTAGGGTCAGTAACTGGGTGGTTAAGAGGTAGGGTCAGTAACTGGGTGGTAGCCTAGTGGTTAAGAGGTAGGGTCAGTAACTGGGTGGTAGTCTAGTGGTTAAGAGGTAGGGTCAGTAACTGGGTGGTAGTCTAGTGGTTAAGAGGTAGGGTCAGTAACTGGGTGGTAGTCTAGTGGTTAAGAGGTAGGGTCAGTAACTGGGTGGTTAAGAGGTAGGGTCAGTAACTGGGTGGTTAAGAGGTAGGGTCAGTAACTGGGTGGTTAATAGGTAGGGTCAGTAACTGGGTGGTTAATAGGTAGGGTCAGTAACTGGGTGGTAGCCTAGTGGTTAAGAGGTAGGGTCAGTAACTGGGTGGTAGCCTAGTGGTTAAGAGGTAGGGTCAGTAACTGGGTGGTTAATAGGTAGGGTCAGTAACTGGGTGGTTAAGAGGTAGGGTCAGTAACTGGGTGGTTAAGAGGTAGGGTCAGTAACTGGGTGGTAGCCTAGTGGTTAAGAGGTAGGGTCAGTAACTGGGTGGTAGTCTAGTGGTTAAGAGGTAGGGTCAGTAACTGGGTGGTAGTCTAGTGGTTAAGAGGTAGGGTCAGTAACTGGGTGGTAGTCTAGTGGTTAAGAGGTAGGGTCAGTAACTGAAAAGGCGCTGGTTCAATTCCCTGAGCTGTCAAAAATGGAAAAAAAATGAATCTGCTGTTTTGCCCAACAACAACTGGTTGCTGTGGATGTCAATTCAGAGGGTTTGGGTGCAGAAATGCAGAAAATATACTTCAGTTGAATGCATTCAGATGTGAAACTGACTAGAGGCATCCCTTCCTCCATGACAGAAAGCTTAGTGGTTAAGAGGTAGGGTCAGTAGTCTAGAGGTTAAGAGGTAGGGTCAGTAACTGATTAGGCATCCCTTCCTCCATGACAGAAAGTCTTGGCGGACTGAATGCTTGCATATTTGTCTCCTTTTCAGCACAAATTAGTAGATAAAGATAAACACCACACAAACGTTTCTATTTAATTTAATTTCACCTTTATTTAACCAGGTCGGCCAGTTGAGAACAAGTTCTCATTTACAACTGCGACCTGGTCAAGATAAAGCAAAGCAGTTCGACACAAACAACAACACAGAGTTACACCTGGAATAAACAAACATACAGTCAATAACATGAAGGGTGCAAGTTGTGATAAACTAACGATGTAATGGAATGATGTAACATGTAAGGAAACTAACACTAAAGTCAGTGACCATTATACATGTATGTGAGTATAGCTGACTGTACAAACAGTTATAAATACAGTGAAAAGTCTGGGCATATAATTGAGACCTTCTAGAAATCATAAATCACCCCGGGTAGGTTTGGCACTATACCGTCATTTGTACATGGCTACAGAAGTCTATAGCCTGGGTCTCCTGATTTCATCCCAAGTTATAAGGCGTTTCATCAACTTCACTGTGGAAATGGTGATGTGTTGATGCTTCAGTGTTCTGCCGTATTACTGGTTTCACATTCGTCTCCAGCGATCAGAAGGTAAACTAGATCTAAAACAAGTATCATTGATATTTACAATCCCCTGAACCAAACCGTTTACTCATTTACCTAGCTCTAATCAATAGCTCTAATCAAGAGCTCTAATCAATAGCTCTAATCAATAGATCTTATCAATTAGTAAACGACTACATGGAGAACGGTGTTACGTCTATCGGAAAAAAGAAGGTAGCTCGACAGAATTTATTTGTTTAAATTGTACCTTTATTTAACCAGGCAAGTCAGTTAAGAACAAATTCTTATTTTCAATGACGGCCTAGGAACAGTGGGTTAACTGCCTGTTCAGGGGTAGAACGACAGATTTGTACCTTGTCAGCTCAGGGGTTTGAACTTGCAACCTTCCGGTTACTAGTCCAACGCTCTAACCACTAGGCTACCCTGCCGCCCCAATTCATTGTTTCATCGCTCGATTTTGACCAACAGTAGGACACTATATAGAGTTCAGTCTATAGGGATTAGGGTTCTATTTGAGATGCAGACTAGTGTTCCTCTCAGAGTTCAGATCCGTGTGCTGCTTCAGACACAACAGTGACAGCTGCCTGGAGAGGAAAAACCCTCTCTCTGTCACCCTGGCCTGAGAGCAAGCTAGACAGATATCTTGTCTATCTTCTGGCCCAAACATATCCTTATGAACACAGTGTTATGAATGTACACACACACACACACACACACACACACACACACACACGAAAGCACTCAAACAAACTTGCACTCAAAAACACACATGCGGATGGAAAACGAGGAGAGAGGCCAGGGAGAGGGTCATAGCATATAGTCTGGTTGGTTAGCAACCAGCATTCCATTGTTGGTTGGCAACCAGCATTCCATGGACAGGTGCAGCATGTTTACGGAACAAACAGACATGAAGATGGAGGCTGGAGATTCCATGACAACGGGGCATAGAGCAAATGTTGCAATTTTATTTAAAAAATGTCATGCAATTCTCTCTACCCATTTTGCCGTGGGGTGTAGAATAATGTTTTCAGTTTTTACTATGATATCTGAGTGCGAGTGACTAACAGAATCAATGGGCGACCCCAAGGGGTCATTAATTCAACAAGTTTAAATAGCCGGCGGCTGATAAACTAACTTAACAATGTAAAAACTGTTAGCTGCTGACATGGTCAGTGTCTGACGTAGCAAGATAAAAACCTGCTGATGCACAACAACATTTCAAAATGGCACCTTGGGTATTCTACTATTTAACTCTCGACAGTAAATTGAGAACCCTACTGAACTCCCCCACCAAATGTTTTTTTTTTTGGGGGGGGGGGATTGATGCGGCCCCTCCCTGATCTAGAAGCTAGGAGCTCTGACTAAGTGTTCCTGGGAAGAAGATCAGAGCAGGCTGCATGCCACATCAGGATCTAGTGTCTTGCAGAATGTTACTAAAGTTACTCTGACGCCCGGAGCATCCCAATGATCCCAGGCACTCATTGAGTCCCAAATGGTATCCTATCTGTATATAGTGTACTACTTTTGAACAGGGCCCATTGGGTGAGTAAGCATTTATTTGGAAGTAAGTAAGTAAGCCCGTATGTAAGCATTCCACTGTTAGTCTAAACCTGTTGTTTACAAAGCACGTGACAAATAACCTTGTATTTGGGACGCAGGCTGGGGGTCAGCCGAGGTCATGGGCATTCTGGAGAGCTTCTTTAAGCCCCATCACTTACACAGCCAATCACATTCCACTTCAGGGCAATAAGGAATCTTGTTTCAGATCAGTCCAACCATCCAACTACTTGGGACTGACAAGGAGTGCATCTCAAACGGCACCCTCATTCCCTATTGGGCCTGGCTGTCCAAAAACAAGGAAGTAGTTGGGCCTGACTGTCCAAAAACAAGGAAGTAGTTGGGCCTGGCTGTCCAAAAACAAGGAAGTAGTTGGGCCTGGCTGTCCAAAAACAAGGAAGTAGAGTTGGGCCTGGCTGTCCAAAAACAAGGAAGTAGAGTTGGGCCTGACTAGGGATAATAACAGCAGAGGACTAACAGCCAGCCGATATAATGCCGCTGACCTATACGTAGGGAGAAGGATCCTTCACACCTCTCTGTTCCTCTTCTCAGATATGTGGTTTCTTATACAAATATGTAAAAAGTACTTGGGATTTTACCCACATCATCTACCGTACTGAATGGGTGTTTCAGATGAATTCACAACGAGCTCTACAACAGAGAAAGGTCATTTGACTATGGTCACTGATACTCAGTAAAATCAGATTCACAGATGCACTACCTTGAACAACACTTTGTACAATTACGCCAGGATCCAATCCGGGTTGCCTTCTGTCGGCTATGCACCTTTTAGAGAGAGAAGGAAGGAAGGAAGGAAGGAAGGAAGGTGCATAGCTAATTTAGCACGAATGGATTGGATCCCGGCCTTATTCCCTATGACTTTGTCCACACTGCACAAATATAGTTTTCAGTCTGCTCTGTGCCGTGCAGAAACACTATAGTTAATCTCTGCCTATTGTCGTGAATGGGAGAGACAAGCTGCCAGTTGATCAGTTAGATGTTATTTTAGTAAATATAACTGGAGTGAAGTTCAACCCATATTCTCTCCCCCCCGGGGCGCTGGCTCACCTTCCCAGAATGGAACGATGATTAGAACGCCTCTCAGGTCATTAATCTCACTGCTCTGCACCTCGCCCATGCAGACATTCTAGAACACCTGAATGACACACCTGAATGCAGACATTCTAGAACACCTGAATGACACACACCTGAATGCAGACATTCTAGAACACCTGAATGACACACACCTGAATGCAGACATTCTAGAACACCTGAATGACACACCTGAATTCAGACATTCTAGAACACCTGAATGACACACACCTGAATGCAGACATTTTAGAACACCTGAATGACACACACCTGGATGCAGACATTCTAGAACACCTGAATGACACACACCTGAATGCAGACATTCTAGAACACCTGAATGACACACCTGAATGACACACCTGAATGCAGCCATACTAACACACCTGAATGACACACACCTGAATGCAGCCATACTAACACACCTGAATGACACACACCTGAAAGCAGCCATACTAACACACCTGAATGACACACACCTGAATGTAGGCATTCTAGAACACCTGAATGACACAACTGAATGCAGACATTCTAGAACACCTGAATGACACACCTGCATGCAGACATTCTAGAACACCTGAATGACACACACCTGAATGCAGACATTCTAGAACACCTGAATGACACACACCTGAATGCAGACATTCTAGAACACCTGAATGACACACACCTGAATGCAGACATTCTAGAACACCTGAATGACACACACCTGAATGCAGCCATACTAACACACCTGAATGACACACACCTGAAACAGCCATACTAACATACCTGAATTCACAGGTAAGCATCACTGGCACTTTTTAAAACAGCAGTTTCTAAATAAAGCACATCATTTTAGATAAGCATGCTCCGTTCAAAAAGTGCAGAACCAAGAACAGATACAGCCCTTGGTTCACTCCAGACCTGACTGCCCTCGACCAGCACAAAAACATCCTGTGGCGGACTGCAATAGCATCGAATAGTCCCCGTGATATGCAACTGTTCAGGGAAGTCAGGAACCAATACACGCAGTCAGTCAGGAAAGCTAAGGCCAGCTTCTTCAGGCAGAAGTTTGCATCCTGTAGCTCCAACTCCAAAAAGTTCTGGGACACTGTGAAGTCCATGGAGAACAAGAGCACCTCCTCCCAGCTGCCCACTGCACTGAGGCTAGGTAACACGGTCACCACTGATAAATCCATGATAATCGAAAACTTCAACAGGCATTTCTCAACGGCTGGCCATGCCTTCCGCCTGGCTACTCCAACCTCGGCCAACAGCTCCGCCCCCCCCGCAGCTCCTCGCCCAAGCCTCTCCAGGTTCTCCTTTACCCAAATCCAGATAGCAGATGTTCTGAAAGAGCTCCAAAACCTGGACCCGTACAAATCAGCTGGGCTTGACAATCTGGACCCTCTATTTCTGAAACTATCCGCCGCCATTGTCGCAACCCCTATTACCAGCCTGTTCAACCTCTTTCATATCGTCCGAGATCCCCAAGGATTGGAAAGCTGCCGCAGTCATCCCCCTCTTCAAAGGTGGAGACACCCTGGACCCAAACTGTTACAGACCTATATCCATCCTGCCCTGCCTATCTAAGGTCTTCGAAAGCCAAGTCAACAAACAGGTCACTGACCATCTCGAATCCCACCGTACCTTCTCCGCTGTGCAATCTGGTTTCCGAGCCGGTCACGGGTGCACCTCAGCCACACTCAAGGTACTAAACGATATCATAACCGCCATCGATAAAAGACAGTACTGTGCAGCCGTCTTCATCGACCTTGCCAAGGCTTTCGACTCTGTCAATCACCATATTCTTATCGGCAGACTCAGTAGCCTCGGTTTTTCGGATGACTGCCTTGCCTGGTTCACCAATTACTTTGCAGACAGAGTTCAGTGTGTCAAATCGGAGGGCATGCTGTCTGGTCCTCTGGCAGTCTCTATGGGGGTGCCACAGGGTTCAATTCTCGGGCTGACTCTTTTCTCTGTATATATCAATGATGTTGCTCTTGCTGCGGGCGATTCCCTGATCCACCTCTACGCAGACGACACCATTCTATATACTTTCGGCCCGTCATTGGACACTGTGCTATCTAACCTCCAATCGAGCTTCAATGCCATACAACACTCCTTCCGTGGCCTCCAACTGCTCTTAAACGCTAGTAAAACCAAATGCATGCTTTTCAACCGATCGCTGCCTGCACCCGCATGCCCGACTAGCATCACCACCCTGGATGGTTCCGACCTTGAATATGTGGACATCTATAAGTACCTAGGTGTCTGGCTAGACTGCAAACTCTCCTTCCAAACTCATATCAAACATCTCCAATCGAAGATCAGATCAAGAGTCGGCTTTCTATTCCGCAACAAAGCCTCCTTCACTCACGCCGCCAAGCTTACCCTAGTAAAACTGACTATCCTACCGATCCTCGACTTCGGCGATGTCATCTACAAAATGGCTTCCAACACTCTACTCAGCAAACTGGATGCAGTCTATCACAGTGCCATCCGTTTTGTCACTAAAGCACCTTATACCACCCACCACTGCGACTTGTATGCTCTAGTCGGCTGGCCCTCGCTACATATTCGTCGCCAGACCCACTGGCTCCAGGTCATCTACAAGTGCATGCTAGGTAAAGCTCCGCCTTATCTCAGTTCACTGGTCACGATGGCAACACCCATCCGTAGCACGCGCTCCAGCAGGTGTATCTCACTGTGTATCTCACTGATCATCCCTAAAGCCAACACCTCATTCGGCCGCCTTTCGTTCCAGTACTCTGCTGCCTGTGACTGGAACAATTGCAAAATCGCTGAAGTTGGAGACTTTTATCTCCTCACCAACTTCAAACATCAGCTATCTGAGCAGCTAACCGATCACTGCAGCTGTACATAGTCTATTGGTAAATAGCCCACCCATTTTCACCTACCTCATTCCCATACTGTTTTTATACTGTTTTTATACTGTTTTTTATTTATTTATTTACTCTTCTGCTCTTTTGCACACCAATATCTCTACCTGTACATGACCATCTGATCATTTATCACTCCAGTGTTAATCTGCTAAATTGTCATTAATCGCCTACCTCCTCCTGCCTTTTGCACACATTGTATATAGACTCCCCCCCTTTTTTTTCCTACTGTGTTATTGACTTGTTAATTTGTTTATTCCATGTGTAACTCTGTGTTGTCTGTTCACACTGCTATGCTTTATCTTGGCCAGGTTAAATAAAGGTGTTCTCAACTGGCAGTTGCAAATGAGAACTTGGCCTACCTGGTTAAATAAAGGTTTCTCAACTAGCAACTGGCCTATGGCCTACCTGGTTAAATAAAGGTGTTCTCAACTAACCTACCTGGTTAAATAAAGGTGTTCTCAACTAACCTACCTGGTTAAATAAAGGTGTTCTCAACTAGCCTACCTGGTTAAATAAAGGTGAAATAAAAAAAATAAAAAAACAATTCTACCTTTCTAAACCCAGACAGCTAATTACACAACCTGACGAGGTTACTGTTTAATTACACATACAACCTGACGAGGTTACTGTTTAATTACACATACAACCTGACGAGGTTACTGTTTAATTACACATACAACCTGACGAGGTTACTGTTTAATTACACATACAACCTGGTTACTGTTTAATTACACATACAACCTGATGGTTACTGTTTAATTACACATACAACCTGTTACTGTTTAATTACAGGTTACTGTTTATACAATACCTGATTACTGTTTAATTACACATACAACCTGACGAGGTTACTGTTTAATTACACATACAACCTGACGAGGTTACTGTTTAATTACACATACAACCTGACGAGGTTACTGTTTAATTACACATACAACCTGACGAGGTTACTGTTTAATTACACATAAAACCTGATGAGGTTACTGTTTAATTACACATAAAACCTGACGAGGTTACTGTTTAATTACACATAAAACCTGATGAGGTTACTGTTTAATTACACATAAAACCTGATGAGGTTACTGTTTAATTACACATAAAACCTGATGAGGTTACTGTTTAATTACACATAAAACCTGATGTTACTGTTTAATTACACATAAAACCTACAACCTGATGAGGTTACTGTTTAATTACACATACAACCTGACGAGGTTACTGTTTAATTACACATAAAACCTGATGAGGTTACTGTTTAATTACACATACAACCTGATGAGGTTACTGTTTAATTACACATACAACCTGATGAGGTTACTGTTTAATTACACATACAACCTGATGAGGTTACTGTTTAATTACACATACAACCTGATGAGGTTACTGTTTAATTACACATACAACCTGATGAGGTTACTGTTTAATTACACATTGATGAGGTTACTGTTTAATTACACATATTCAACAGTGAGGTTACTGTTTAATTACACATACAACCTAATTACTGTTTAATTACCATACAACCTGATGAGATGAACATCCTGATGAGGTTACTGTTTAATTACACATTCCTTTTACTGTTTAATTACAATAAACCTGGGTTTTTAATTATAAAACCTGATGTTGTTTAATTACATAAAACCTGACAAAAATAATTACTGTTTAATATCTTAGCTTGACGAGGTTACTGTTTAATTACACATAAAACCTGACGAGGTTACTGTTTAATTACACATAAAACCTGATGTCCTGGTTCCATGACGATATGCTGTAATCAGTTAATACACTAGAAAAAATTCAACATGAATACATCTAATGCCATGAGATGAACATCTAAGGACGCTCCCATTCCTTTAGTTTCAATGGGTTTTTTATGTTGCAAAAATAATGAATATCTTAGCTTGGAGCGAATCACATATCGTCAAGAAAACTCAAAGAAGGCTTTATAAAAAACACTTAGTTGTTTATTATGAAAACAGGAGAGAAGAGCGAGAGAGAGAGAGAGAGATCGAAAGAGAGAGAGAAGAAAGGATGAGGGGAGAGAGAGAAAGAGAGAGAGAGAAGGATGAGGGGAGAGACAGAAGGAAGGAAGGAAGGAAGGATGAGGGGGAGAGAGAGCGAGAGCGAGAGACAGAGACAGAGAGAGAGAGAGAGGAAGGAAGGATGAGGGGAGAGAGAGTGAGACAGAGAGACAGAGAGAGAGAGAGAGAGGAAGGAAGGATGAGGGGAGAGAGAGAGAGAGGAAGGAAGGATGGATGAGGGGAGAGAGAGAAGGACGGAAGGAAGGACGAAGAGAGAGAGAGAGAAAGAGAGAGAGAGAAGGAGGAGGGGAGAGAGATTGAGAGAGAGAGGGAGAAGAGACTGAAATGGAGAAAAACATGTAATTGTAGTCACTTTTAGATAGTGACCTAATGTACCATCATCTACACTGTAGATGCAGCTTAGATAGATAAATGGAAGCTTACAAATCTCGAGGTGTCACTACAGACCCTGGTTCGATCCGTATCACAACCGGAAGTAAATCGGGAGTCCCATAGGGTTGCGCACAATTGGCCCAGCATCATCCGGGTTAGGGTAGGGTTTGGCCTGGCGTAGGCTGTCATCGTAAAATAAGAATTTGTTATTAACCGACTTGCCTAGTTAAATAAAAGGTTAAATAAAATTGAGAACTACTCCTTTGTTCATGATTTGAAATTAAAATGAACAGAGCTCTACACCACAGTGATAGAAATATTATGAGTATTCTGCACTTTCTATGCCAAAGATCCATGAAATCATATATGTTTTGCCCCACGGCGCCTCCCTGTGGTGTGGAGGTAATTTCAGGGCCATAAAAACACACCTTCACAACATGATGATAAAAACAGGCAATTATGGTCTCCTTAAGAAACCAGCACAGAAAAACACCTCAGCGATGACCTTTATTATAGCGAAAGATGATGACATGAGACATTACAATAACCCATCACCGAACAGTCATTCAGGTATAAAAACAGTCATTCAGGTATATAAACAGTCATTCAGGTATATAAACAGTCATTCAGGGACGTAAACAGTCATTCAGGTATAAAAACAGTCATTCAGGTATATAAACAGTCATTCAGGTATATAAACAGTCATTCAGGGACGTAAACAGTCATTCAGGTATAAAAACAGTCATTCAGGTGGGTAAACAGTCATTCAGGTATAAAAACAGTCATTCAGGTAGGTAAACAGTCATTCAGGTGGGTAAACAGTAATGCAGGTAGGTAAACAGTCATTCAGGGACGTAAACAGTCATTCAGGGACGTAAACAGTCATTCAGGGACGTAAACAGTCATTCAGGGACGTCATTCAGGGACGTAAACAGTCATTCAGGGACGTCAGGGACGTAAACAGTCATTCAGGGATGTAAACAGTCATTCAGGTACGTAGTCATTCAGGTAGGTAAACAGTCATTCAGGTAGGTAAACAGTCATTCAGGTAGGTAAACAGTCATTCAGGGACGTAAACAGTCATTCAGGTATGTAAACAGTCATTCAGGTGGGTAAACAGTCATTCAGGTAGGTAAACAGTCATTCAGGTAGGTAAACAGTCATTCAGGGACGTAAACAGTCATTCAGGTAGGTAAACAGTCATTCAGGTAGGTAAACAGTCATTCAGGTAGGTAAACAGTCATTCAGGTATGTAAGATGGACTATAGGCTTCTAAACTTTAGCTACAGTATTGTGTCCAATAATAAACAAACAAGATTCAAGGACTTCTCAAGCCATGATGCAGTGTAACTCTGAATGACATCTTATTTTAATGTTCCTCTTGCGAAACAACAATATAAAGCACTAAGTCAGTTTTTAATGTCGTTGTGAAACCCTGCCCGGTGAAATACGTCTGGAGGGCTCTAACTAACTACAGTGCTTTATGTGCTCGGCTCTCAGCCAATAACCTTTTTATTTATTGTGGAGACCGGCAATATGTCCCCACTTGTCCAAACGTTCCTAGTTTTACTGCCCTTGTGAAGACTTCTGGATCAACTGAAGGGCTAGCGCTTAAGGTTAGGGTTAAGGTTAGGTTTAGGGTTAAGGTTAGGGTTAAGGGTTAGGGTTAAGGTTAGGGGTTAAGTTTAGGGGTTAGGTTAAGCGTTAGGTTTAGGGGTTAAGGTTAGGGGTTAGGGTTAGAGGTTATGGGTTAAGGTTAGGGTTAGGTTTAGGGGTTAAGGTTAGGGTTAAGGTTAGGGTTAAGGCTAGGGTTAGGTTTAGGGGTTAAGGTTAGGGGTTACGTTTAGGGGTTAGGTTAAGGGTTAGGTGTAGGGGTTAAGGTTAGGGTTAGGGTGAGAGGTTAAGGGTTAGGTTTAGGGGTTAAGGTTAGGGGTTAAGATTAGGGATTCAGGTTAGGGTTAGGTGTTAAGGTTAGGTTAAGGGTTCAGGGTTAAGGTTAAGGGTTAAGGTTCGGTTAAGGGTTAGGGGTTAAGGGATAGGTTAAAGAGCTATGGAAAATAAGGATTTTGAATGGTAATTGGGTTAGTGTTAGGGTTAGGGTTAGGATAGTATGTGTCCTTGTGGGCATCAAAACAGTATTCAGACCCCTTGACTTCTTTTACATTTTGTTACGTTACGGTCTTATTCTAAAATGGATTCAATTGTTTGTTTTTTTCCCTCACCAAATACATACAATACCCCATAACGACATCACAATACCCCATAACGGTCTTATTCTAAAATGGATTCAATTGTTTGTTTTTACCCCATAACCCTCATAACGACAAATACATACAATCACAATACCCCATAACATCACAATACCCCATAACGACATCACAATACCCATAACGACATCACAATACTCCATAACGACACCCCATCACAATACTCCATAACCATCACAATACCCCATAACGACATCACAATACCCCATAACGACATCACAATACCCCATAACGACATCACAATACCCCATAATGACATCACAATACCCCATAACGACATCACAATACCCCATAACGACATCACAATACCCCATAACGACAGAGCAAAAACAGGTTTTTAGTTGTTAGCAAGCATCATGCTGTGGGGATGTTTTTCAGCGGCAGGGACTGGGAGACTAGTCAGGATTAAGGCATAGATGAACGGAATAAAGTACAGAGAGATCCTTGATGAAAACCTGCTCCAGAGCGGTCAGGACCTCAGACTGGGGCGAAGGTTCACCTTCCAAAAGGACAACGACACTAAACACACAGCCATGACCACTCAGGATTGTCTTCGAGACAAGTCTCTGAATGTCCTTGAGTGGCCCAGCCAGAGCCCGGGCTTGAACCCAATCAAGTATCTCTGGAGAGACCTGAAAATATCTGTGCTGCAACACTCCCCAAACAACCTGACAGAGCTTGAGAGGATCTGCAGAGAAGAATGGGAGAAACTCCCCAAATACAGGTAAGCCAAGCTTGTAGCATCATACCCAAGAAGACTCTAGGCTGTAATCACTGCCAAAGGTTCTTCAACAAAGTACTGAGTAAAGGGTCTGAATACTTATGTAAACGTGATATACACGTTTTTTTATATTTTATAAATCAACAAAAACCTGTTTTAACTTGTCATTATGGGGTATTGTCTGAAGATTGATGAGGGAAAAAAATACATTTAATCCATTTTAAAATAAAACTGTAACCAAAATGTGGAAAACGTTAAGGGGTCCGAATACATTCCGAGGGCAAAGTACAGAGCCATTACTGCAGCTCAAATAAACAGCAAGCCTGGTTTCAAAAAACAGATAAAGCAACACCTCACGGCACAACGCCTCTCCCCTATTGGACCTAGATATTTTCTGTGTATGTGTGCACGTTTTTTGTTTTTGTTTTGCACTACACAGCTGATTCAAATAATGAACTCATCATCACGTTTTGGTTATCTGAATCAGCTGTGTAGTGCAAGAGGGCAACAACCAAAACGTGCACCCTTTGGGTCCCCAGGACTGAGTTTGGGTTAAAAACTGCTCTCTTTTCACTGCCTCTCTCTTGCACCTGTCACTTCTGATTCCCTTATTGGACCTAGATAGTTGGTGGTGATTGTTAGGGCCCAGTGTTATAGATACAAGCATGACAGCAGGTTACATGTTACACATACAAATCAGTGGAAATGTCCCTTGCTTTGCTCACTGTGATAATACACTATAAACCTAGCAGAGAGATGCCAAACACAGTGAGTCTGTAAGACACAGAATGAGGATCTCTGAGCAGAAAGAAGTTTACATCCCAAATGGGATCCCTATTCTCTACGTCTACAAGTTTTCATTTGACCTTTTTATTGTTTATGTGTAAAATCACCAGGATTTTTATTTAGGAAATCAGTTCCCAAGAATCCCACTCATAAATAGAGAGATTAAGGTTAGGGTTTAAGTTTAGGGTTAGGTTAAATAGAGAATAGAGACATGGGTTAGGGGTTAAGTTTAGGGTTAGGTTAAATAGAGAATAGAGAGACATAGGTTAGGGGTTAAGTTTAGGGTTAGGTTAAATAGAGAGACATGGGTTAGGGGTTAAGTTTAGGGTTAGGTTAAATAGAGAGACATAGGTTAGGGGTTAAGTTTAGGGTTAGGTTAAATAGAGAGACATAGGTTAGGGGTTAAGTTTAGGGTTAGGTTAAATAGAGAGACATAGGTTAGGGGTTAAGTTTAGGGTTAGGTTAAATAGAGAATAGAGACATGGGTTAGGGGTTAAGTTTAGGGTTAGGTTAAATAGAGAATAGAGACATGGGTTAGGGGTTAAGTTTAGGGTTAGGTTAAATAGAGAGACATGGGTTAGGGGTTAAGTTTAGGGTTAGGTTAAATAGAGAGACATAGGTTAGGGGTTAAGTTTAGGGTTAGGTTAAATAGAGAATAGAGACATGGGTTAGGGGTTAAGTTTAGGGTTAGGTTAAATAGAGAAATGGGTTAGGGGTTAAGTTTAGGGTTAGGTTAAATAGAGAGACATGGGTTAGGGGTTAAGTTTAGGGTTAGGTTAAATAGAGAATAGAGAGACATGGGTTAGGGGTTAAGTTTAGGGTTAGGTTAAATAGAGAGACATGGGTTAGGGGTTAAGTTTAGGGTTAGGTTAAATAGAGAATAGAGAGACATGGGTTAGGGGTTAAGTTTAGGGTTAGGTTAAATAGAGAATAGAGACATGGGTTAGGGGTTAAGTTTAGGGTTAGGTTAAATAGAGAGACATAGGTTAGGGGTTAAGTTTAGGGTTAGGTTAAATAGAGAGACATGGGTTAGGGGTTAAGTTTAGGGTTAGGTTAAATAGAGAATAGAGACATAGGTTAGGGGTTAAGTTTAGGGTTAGGTTAAATAGAGAATAGAGAGACATGGGTTAGGGGTTAAGTTTAGGGTTAGGTTAAATAGAGAATAGAGACATAGGTTAGGGGTTAAGTTTAGGGTTAGGTTAAATAGAGAGACATGGGTTAGGGGTTAAGTTTAGGGTTAGGTTAAATAGAGAATAGAGACATGGGTTAGGGGTTAAGTTTAGGGTTAGGTTAAATAGAGAAGAGAGACATATATGTGACCGACCGCCTTGAGTCTGTCTTATGAAGCAACATTTGACTATTATATTGGATAAAAGCAGGGACACAGAGCTACAAAATAGTATATCAGACACTAGACAGGACAAAACACACATACAACCCTCGTCACACCCATAAAACATAGATAACTCAGGTCAGGGGTGACACAAACCCTGACCAGCTACAAAATGGTATATCATACACTGCATTTGAGGAACATTGGGAAAGTAATTCTGCTTTGAAAGTTGATAAACTTCTAACCCCACTTTTGAGAAAATGGCCTTTAAATGTTTTGGGTACCTACTGGAGAGCTCTTCTTTCTTTACACTCGTTCAGCATCGTTCCCTCTAAAGCTTTAGCTCCCCCCAAACTGTCACATTCATCGTAACGAGGATACCAAGGCACAGCGTGACTGGAATACATTCTACTTTTATTAAAACGAAGACCGCTTAAACAAACTAACGTAAAGCTAGAAACAACTAGTGCTGCCATGCAACTACACATTGACAATAACCCACAAAACCAAAATGGAAAAATGGCAACCTAAATAGGATCCCCAATCAGAGACGACGATAAACAGCTGCCTCTGAATGGGAACCAATTCAGGCCACCATAGACCTACATTTACCTAGACATACAATAAACCCATAGATATACAAAAAACCCTAGACAGGACAAAACACACATACCCACCCTCGTCACACCCTGGTCTGACCAAGCTAACACATAAAACATAGAAAACTAAGTGTGACACAAACCCTGACCATTTTACCCTAGCAGAGATGCTTAGGCTGTTTCCATGGTATCCAGTTATCCGTTTACTGACACAGAGCGTTTGTAAATTCATCAGTTATTCTGCACTCAGACGAGAGTGCTCTGAAATCGGAGTCGACGGCCATTTACGGAACGCACCCGAAATGTTTACTTGCATCGCGGAGTCTTTTGTTAAAAGACATGTAGCTAGCTAGCTAGCTAGCTAAACAATGCACCATAATCACCACTCACGACGTTACTTTACAAGGACGGCCTACACCGGCCAAACCCAGACGACGCTGGGACTCCCAATCACGGCAGGTTGTGATACAGCCAGGAATTGAACCAGGGTATGTAGTTACGCCTCTAGCACTGAGATGCAGTGCCTGAGACCGCTGGTGCCACTCGTAAGCCTGGTGAAATGTCTGTTTGTACATTCAGTGACTCAGTTAGAGGATTGTAAAATCAGTATGTACAGTCACGGATGGTAATGTGAAATCTTTATTGACTGTGATGGCAGGAACAATTTGGCAATGGTAATTTGAGTATGAAATTACAGTAGACTATCCCTTAGTCCTGTAGGTAATCATAATTATAGAGAACTACATACGGTTGAACAAGCCAAGGAAACCAACCAACAAATCACCTCTAAATCACATTTGAAATGAGGGTAAAAACACGTCCTTCTTCCATGCTGTGAACTATTAAATACAAAATAGACAATACTACTTCAAATCTGTAAATCTGACAAAATAAATGTAAAAAAAAAGTGTTCAGAAGCAAATCAAGTACAAATGTATATTTAAAAATGTCTCACTAGAGCTTTTAAAACCAGATGTACACAAAAAAAATATACAATATTACTTCAAATCTGTAACTCGGCCACAACTGTAAAATAGGGTAAGTAATGAAGTAGTATTGTACATTGAAAAGCACAAAGCCAAATCCTAGTTTAAAACCCAATGTTTCCCCGTGCCAGACTGTACCCCAGTTTGTTCTGGTTACCGATATAGGACATGAGACCCACGTAGGTCTCGATGAGCAGGGGCTGGTTCAGCACCAGGACCCCATTGGCCTTGCCAGGGACGGGCATCTTTAGGTGGGCCTTCTGGGCTGACTCCATCAGCTGCTCACGGAAACTCTGGATCTGAGAAAGGGAGGGAGGGAGAGATAGAGGAAGAGACAAAGTAAGAGAGGAGGGAGAGAGAGGAGGGACAGAGAGGAAAAGATGAGGGAGAGAGAGAGGAAGAGGAGGGGGAGAGGAGGGAGAGAGAGGAAGAGAGGAGGGAGAGAGGAGAGGGAGAGAGAGAGGAAGAGAGGAGGAAGAGAGGAGGGAGAGAGGAGGAGAGAGAGAGGAAGGAGAGAGAGAGGGAGAGAGAGGGGAGAGAGAGGAAGGAGAGAGAGAGAGAGAGAGAGGAGGGAGAGAGAGGAAGGAGAGAGAGAGAAGAGAGGAGGGAGAGGAGAGGAAGAGGAAACAAAAGATGGTAGGGTGGTAGGATGTAAGATGGTAGGATGTAAGATGGTATGGTGGTAGGGAGGTAGGATGGTAGGGTGTAAGATGGTAGGGTGGTAGGATGTAAGATGGTATGGTGGTAGGGAGGTAGGGTGGTAGGATGTAAGATGGTGTGGTGGTAGGGAGGTAGGATGTAATATGGTAGGATGTAAGATGGTAGGATGTAAGATGGTAGGCTGTAAGATGGTAGGATGTAAGATGGTAGGGTGGTAGGATGTAAGATGGTAGGGTGTAATATGGTAGGGTGGTAGGATGTAAGATGGTAGGATGTAATATGGTAGGGTGGTAGGATGTAAGATGGTAGGATGTAATATGGTAGGATGTAAGATGGTAGGATGTGATATGGTAGGATGTAAGATGGTAGGATGTAATATGGTAGGATGTAAGATGGTAGGATGTAATATGGTAGGATGTAAGATGGTAGGATGTAAGATGGTAGGATGAAAGATGGTAGGATGTAAGATGGTAGGATGTAATATGGTAGGATGTAAGATGGTAGGGTGTAATATGGTAGGGTGGTAGGATGTAAGATGGTAGGATGTAATATGGTAGGATGTAAGATGGTAGGATGTAATATGGTAGGATGTAAGAGGATGTAAGATGTAGGATGTAATATGGTAGGATGTAATATGGTAGGATGTAAGATGGTAGGATGTAAGATGGTAGGATGTAATATGGTAGGATGTAATATGGTAGGATGTAAGATGGTAGGATGTAATATGGTAGGATATAAGATGGTAGGGTGTAAGATGGTAGGATGTAAGATGGTAGGGTGGTAGGATGTAAGATGGTAGGATGTAATATGGTAGGATGTAAGGTGGTAGGATGTAAGATGGTAGGATGTAATATGGTAGGATGTAAGATGGTAGGATGTAATATGGTAGGATGTAATATGGTAGGGTGGCAGGATGGTACACATCACAAAGCTCACCTCACAGAGAGCAGTGAACCTGTGGTCTATGTTCCTGACAGGGTGGTAGGTAAAGGTGCTGAATGGGTAGTCTGCCGGTCCCAGAACACACGCACACCCTCCCCTTCTCTCCTGAAAACACACAGGGTTCACACCCTTTCCTGAAAACACACAGAGGAACAGAATGGTTCCACCCTAGAAAACACACAGAGTCCCAGAAAACACACAGAGGAACAGAATGACAGTCACACCCTCCCCAGAATTCTCTCCTGAAAACACACAGAGGAACAGAATGACAGTCACACCCTTTCCTGAAAACACACAGAGGAACAGAATGACAGTCACACCCTCTCCTGAAAACACACAGAGGAACAGAATGACAGTCACACCCTCTCCTGAAAACACACAGAGGAACAGAATGACAGTCACACCCTCTCCTGAAAACACACAGAGGAACAGAATGACAGTCACACCCTCTCCTGAAAACACACCAGAATGACAGTCACACCCTGAAAACACACAGAGAACCTGTATGTATGTAACCTGTATGTATGTAACATGTATGTATGTAACCTGTATGTATGTAACCTGTATGTATGTAACCTGTATGTATGTAACATGTATGTATGTAACCTGTATGTAACCTGTATGTATGTAACCTGTATGTATGTAACCTGTATGTATGTAACCTGTATGTAACCTGTATGTATGTAACCTGTATGTAACCTGTATGTAACCTGTATGTATGTAACCTGTATGTAACCTGTATGTATGTAACCTGTATGTATGTAACCTGTATGTAACCTGTATGTATGTAACCTGTATGTATGTAACCTGTATGTAACCTGTATGTATGTAACCTGTATGTAACCTGTATGTATGTAACCTGTATGTATGTAACCTGTATGTAACCTGTATGTAACCTGTATGTATGTAACCTGTATGTAACCTGTATGTAACCTGTATGTATGTAACCTGTATGTATGTAACCTGTATGTAACCTGTATGTAACCTGTAATGTAACCTGTATGTATGTAACCTGTATGTATGTAACCTGTATGTATGTAACCTGTATGTATGTATGTAACCTGTATGTAAACCTGTATGTATGTAACCTGTATGTATGTAACCTGTATGTAACCTGTATGTATGTAACCTGTATGTAACCTGTATGTAACCTGTATGTATGTAACCTGTATGTATGTAACCTGTATGTATGTAACCTGTATGTATGTAACCTGTATGTATGTAACCTGTATGTAACCTGTATGTATGTAACCTGTATGTAACCTGTATGTATGTAACCTGTATGTATGTAACCTGTATGTATGTAACCTGTATGTATGTAACCTGTATGTATGTAACCTGTATGTATGTAACCTGTATGTATGTAACCTGTATGTATGTAACCTGTATGTATGTAACCTGTATGTATGTAACCTGTATGTATGTAACCTGTATGTATGTAACCTGTATGTATGTAACCTGTATGTATGTAACCTGTATGTATGTAACCTGTATGTATGTAACCTGTATGTACCTGTATGTATGTAACCTGTATGTATGTAACCTGTATGTAACCTGTAACCTGTATGTATGTAACCTGTATGTAACCTGTAACCTGTATGTATGTAACCTGTATGTATGTAACCTGTATGTATGTAACCTGTATGTATGTAACCTGTATGTATGTAACCTGTATGTAACCTGTATGTAACCTGTATGTATGTAACCTGTATGTAACCTGTATGTATGTAACCTGTATGTATGTAACCTGTATGTAACCTGTATGTATGTAACCTGTATGTATGTAACCTGTATGTATGTAACCTGTATGTATGTAACCTGTATGTATGTAACCTGTATGTATGTAACCTGTATGTAACCTGTATGTATGTAACCTGTATGTATGTAACCTGTATGTATGTAACCTGTATGTATGTAACCTGTATGTATGTAACCTGTATGTATGTAACCTGTATGTATGTAACCTGTATGTAACCTGTATGTATGTAACCTGTATGTAACCTGTATGTATGTAACCTGTATGTATGTAACCTGTATGTATGTAAACCTGTATGTATGTATGTAACCTGTATGTATGTAACCTGTATGTATGTAACCCTGTATGTAAACCTGTATGTATGTAACCTGTATGTAACCTGTATGTATGTAACCTGTATGTATGTAACCTGTATGTAACCTGTATGTAACCTGTATGTAACCTGTATGTAACCTGTATGTATGTAACCTGTATGTATGTAACCTGTATGTAACCTGTATGTATGTAACCTGTATGTAACCTGTAACCTGTATGTAACCTGTATGTAACCTGTATGTATGTAACATGTATGTATGTATGTAACCTGTATGTATGTAACCTGTATGTAACATGTATGTAACCTGTATGTATGTAACCTGTAACAACCTGTATGTATGTAAACCTGTATGTATGTAACATGTATGTATGTAACCTGTATGTATGTAACCTGTATGTAACTGTATGTATGTAACCTGTATGTATGTAACCTGTATGTAACCTGTATGTATGTAAACCTGTATGTATGTAACCTGTATGTAACCTGTATGTAACCTGTATGTAACATGTAAACCTGTATGTATGTAACCTGTATGTAACCTGTATGTATGTAACCTGTATGTATGTAACATGTAACCTGTATGTAACCTGTATGTATGTAACCTGTATGTAACCTGTATGTATGTAACCTGTATGTAACCTGTATGTAACCTGTATGTAACCTGTATGTATGTAACCTGTATGTATGTAACCTGTATGTAACCTGTATGTATGTAACCTGTATGTAACCTGTATGTAACCTGTATGTAACCTGTATGTATGTAACCTGTATGTATGTAACCTGTATGTAACCTGTATGTATGTAACCTGTATGTATGTAACCTGTATGTATGTAAACCTGTATGTATGTAACCTGTATGTATGTAACCTGTATGTAACCTGTATGTAAACCTGTATGTATGTAACCTGTAACCTGTATGTATGTAACCTGTAACCCTGTATGTATGTAACCTGTATGTATGTAACCTGTATGTATGTAACCTGTATGTAACCTGTATGTATGTAACCTGTATGTATGTAACCTGTATGTAACCTGTATGTAAACCTGTATGTATGTAACCTGTATGTATGTAACCTGTATGTATGTAACCTGTATGTATGTAACCTGTATGTAACCTGTATGTATGTAACCTGTATGTATGTAACCTGTATGTATGTAACCTGTATGTATGTAACCTGTATGTAACCTGTATGTAACCTGTATGTAACCTGTATGTAACCTGTATGTAACCTGTATGTATGTAACCTGTATGTATGTAACCTGTATGTAACCTGTATGTATGTAACCTGTATGTAACCTGTATGTAACCTGTATGTATGTAACCTGTATGTAACCTGTATGTATGTAACATGTATGTAACCTGTATGTAACCTGTATGTATGTAACCTGTATGTAACCTGTATGTATGTAACATGTATGTAACCTGTATGTATGTAACCTGTATGTAACCTGTATGTATGTAACATGTATGTAACCTGTATGTATGTAACCTGTATGTAACCTGTATGTATGTAACATGTATGTAACCTGTATGTAACCTGTATGTATGTAACATGTATGTAACCTGTATGTAACCTGTATGTATGTAACCTGTATGTAACCTGTATGTATGTAACATGTATGTAACCTGTATGTAACCTGTATGTATGTAACCTGTATGTAACCTGTATGTATGTAACATGTATGTAACCTGTATGTATGTAACCTGTATGTAACCTGTATGTATGTAACATGTATGTAACCTGTATGTATGGGTCTCCTACCCTTACTATGTAACCTGTATGTATGTAACCTGTACACCTCCCCACCTACCCACCTCCCCACCTACCCCTGTATGTCCCCACACCTCCCCACCTACCCCTACTCCCTATGTATGTAACCACACCTCCCCACCTGTATGTATGTACACCTCCCCACCTGTATGTCCCCACACCTCCCCCTATGTACACCTCCCCCTGTATGTCCCTGTACACCTCCCCCTATGTCCCCACACCTCCCTGTACTGTATGTATGTAACCTGTATGTATGTAACACCTCCCCCCTGTATGTCCCCACCTCCCCCTGTATGTATGTAACCCACCTCCCCTGTACTCCCCACACTCCCCTGTATGTATGTAACCTGTATGTCCCCACCTGTATGTATGTAACCCCTACTCCCATGTACCTCCCCAACCTCCCCCTGTATGTAACCTGTACACCTCCCCACCTAACCTGTATGTCCCCACACCTCCCCACCTGTACCCCTACTCCCCACCTCCCCACCTCCCCCTATGTAACACCTCCCCACCTGTATGTAACCTGTATGTATGTACCTCCCCACCTACCCTGTATGTCCCCACACCTCCCCACCTACCCTGTACTCCCTACACCTCCCCACCTACCCCTACTCCCTGTACACCTCCCCACCTACCCCTATGTCCCTGTACATGTCCCCACCTGTACCCCTACTCCCTACACCTCCCCACCTACCCCTACTCCCCATGTACCTCCCCTATGTATGTAACCTGTACTCATACACAGGAAGCTGTATGTATGTAACTCTTCATGTGTCCTATGTATGTAAACTGAACAGAATTATCATCAATTATCATCCATCCTCCCCACCTACCCCTACTCCCCACATGTCCCCACCTACCCCTACTCCCTACACCTCCCACCTACCCCTACTCCCCTGTATGTATGTAACACCTCCCCACCTACCCCTACTATGTAAACCTACACCTCCCCACCTGTACCCCTGTACGTAACCTGTATGTATGTAACCTGTACGTAACCTATGTATGTAACCTGTACACCTCCCCACCTATGTACCTCCCCACCTACCTGTATGTATGTAACCTACTCCCTGTACACCTCCCCACCTACCTGTATGTCCCCTGTATGTATGTAACCTGTATGTATGTAACTCCCCCACCTACCCTGTATGTCCCTACACCTCCCCACCTACCCCTACTCCCTGTATGTATGTACCTCCCCACCTACCCCTACTCCCTGTATGTACCTCCCCACCTACCCCTATGTAACCTACACCTCCCCACCTACCCCTACTCCCTACACCTCCCCACCTACCCCTGTATGTATGTAACCTGTACACCTCCCCACCTACCCCTATGTCCCTGTACACCTCCCCACCTACCCCTATGTCCCCACACCTCCCCCTACTCCCCACCTCCCCTGTATGTCCCCTGTACACCTCCCCCTGTATGTCCCCACACCTCCCCACCTACCCCTACTCCCCTGTATGTACCTCCCCCCTGTATGTCCCCATGTACCTCCCCACCTACCCCTGTACTCCCCACACCTCCCCACCTAACCTGTATGTCCCTGTACCTCCCCACCTACCCCTACTCCCCTGTACACCTCCCCCACCTACCCCTATGTCCCCACACCTCCCCACCTACCCCTACTCCCCACACCTCCCCACCTGTACCCCTACTCCCCTGTATGTACCTCCCCACCTATGTAACCCTACTCCCTGTATGTACATGTCCCCCTGTATGTATGTAACCTGTATGTAAACCTGTGTAACCTGTATGTACCTCCCCTGTATGTATGTCCCTACACAGGAAGCTGGGTATCCCCTGTACCTGTAACCCTATGTCCCCACACCTCCCCACCTACCCTGTACTCCCTGTATGTACCTCCCCTGTACCTGTACCCCTATGTCCCCATGTACCTCCCCACCTACCCCTGTATGTCCCTGTATGTACCTCCCCTGTACCTGTAACCCTACTATGTAACCACACCTCCCCACACCTCCCCACACCTCCCCCACCTATGTAACCTGTACTCCCCACACCTCCCCACCTATGTAACCTGTATGTCCCCTGTATGTACCTCCCCACCTACCCCTGTACTATGTAACCTGTATGTACCTAACCTGTACCCCTATGTAACCTGTACACCTCCCCCTGTATGTATGTAACCTACTCCCCACCTCCCCACCTATGTAACCTATGTAACCTGTATGTACCTCCCCACCTATGTAACCCTGTATGTATGTAACCTCCCCACCTACCTGTACCCCTGTACACCTCCCCACCTACCCCTATGTATGTAACCTGTATGTATGTAACCTACTCCCTGTATGTATGTAACCTGTACACCTCCCCTGTACCTACCCCTACTATGTAACCTGTACACCTAACCTGTACTCCCTGTATGTATGTAACCCACACCCCCAACCTGTATGTATACTATGTAACCTACACCTCCCCACCTACCCCTACTCCCTAACCTCCCCACCTGTACCCTACTCCCCTGTACACCTCCCCACCTGTATGTACTCCTGTACACCTCCCCACCTACCCCTACTCCCCACACCTCCCCTGTACCTACCCCTACTCCCTACACCTCCCCACCTAACCTGTACTCCCTACACCTCCCCACCTGTATGTAACCTGTACTCCCCACACCTCCCACCTACCCTGTACTCCCTACACCTCCCCACCTACCCCTATGTCCCCTGTACACCTCCCCACCTACCCCTACTCCCTACTCCCCACACCTCCCCCTACTCCCTACTCATACACAGGAAGCTGGGTCTCCCCTGTACCTACCCCTACTCCCCTGTACACCTCCCCACCTACCCCTACTCCCCACACCTCCCCACCTACCCTGTATGTAACCTGTATGTACCTCCCCACCTGTACCCCTACTCCCCACACCTCCCCTGTATGTACCTCCCCACCCTCCCCACCTACCCTGTACTCCCCACACCTCCCCTGTACCTACCCCTGTACTCCCCACACCTCCTGTATGTAACCTCCCACCTACCCCTACTCCCCACACCTCCCCACCTACCCCTGTAACCTGTACCTCCCCTGTATGTCCCTACTCCCCACCTCCCCACCTACCCCTGTATGTAACCTCCCCACCCTCCCCACCTACCCCTACTCCCCACCCTCCCCACCTACCCCTATGTATGTACCTCCCCACACCCCTGTATGTACCTAACCTGTATGTATGTCCCTGTATGTATGTAACCTCCCCACCTACCCCTACTCCCCCACCTCCCCCTATGTAACCTGTATGTATGTAACCTCCCCATGTAACCCTATGTATGTAACCTCCCCACCTAACCTGTACTATGTACACCTCCCCACCTACCCCTACTCCCCACACCTCCCCACCTCCCCCTGACTCCCTACACCTCCCCACCTACCCCTACTCCCCACACACCTCCCCCCTACCCCTACTACCTGGGTCCCTACACCTCCCCACCTACCCCTACCCCTACCCCACACCTACACCTCCCCCTACCCCTACTCCCCACACCTCCCCACCTACCCCTACCTACCTCCCCCACACACTCCCCACCTACCCCCTACTCCCACACCTCCCACCTACCCCTACTCCCCACACCTCCCCACCTACCCCTACTCCCCCACACCTCCCCACCTACCCCTACTCCCCACACCTCCCCCCTACTCCCTACTCCCTACTCCCCTGCTGGGTCTCCACATGTGTCTATTACTGAACACACCTCCCACCTACCCCTATCATCCATCCTCCCCACCTACCCCTACTCCCCACACCTCCCCACCTACCCCTACTCCCCCCACCTCCCACCTACCCCTACTCCCCACACCTCCCCACCTACCCCTACTCCCCACACCTCCCCACCTACTACCCCTACTCCCCACACCTCCCCACCTACCCCTACTCCTACTCCCCCACCTCCCCACCTACCCCTACTCCCCCCTACACCTCCCCACCTACCCCTACTCCCTCCCACACCTCCCCACCTACCCCTACTCCCCACACCTCCCCACCTACCCCTACTCCCCACACCTCCCCACCTACCCCTACTCCCCACACCTCCCCACCTACCCCTGTATGTATCCTACTCCCCACACCTCCCCACCTACCCCTACTCCCCTGTACCTCCCCACCTACCCCTACTCCCCACACCTCCCCACCTACCCCTACTCCCCACACCTCCCCACCTACCCCTACTCCCCACACCTCCCCACCTACCCCTACCCCTACACCTCCCCACCTACCTCCCCTACACCTCCCTGTACCTACCCCTACTCCCCACACCTCCCCACCTACCCCTACTCCCCACACCTCCCCACCTACCCCTACTCCCCACACCTCCCCACCTACCCCTACTCCCCACACCTCCCCACCTACCCCTACTCCCCACACCTCCCCCTACCTCCCCTACTCCCCACACCTCCCCACCTGGGTCTCCCTCACCTCCCCTGAACAGAATTATCATCAATTACACCATCCCCCACCTACCCCTACTCCCCACACCTCCCCACCTACCCCTACTCCCCACACCTCCCCACCTACCCCTACTCCCCACACCTCCCCCTACTCCCTACTCATACACAGGAACCTGGGTCTCTTCATGTGTCTATTACTGAACAGAATTATCATCCCCATCCATCCTCCCCACCTACCCCTACTCCCCACACCTCCCCACCTACCCCTACTCCCCACACCTCCCCACCTACCCCTACTCCCCACACCTCCCCACCTACCCCTACTCCCCACCCTCCCCACCTACCCCTACTCCCCACACCTCCCCACCTACCCCTACTCCCCACACCTCCCCCTACTCCCTACTCATACACAGGAAGCTGGGTCTCTTCATGTGTCTATTACTGAACAGACCTTATCATCAATTATCATCCATCCTCCCCACCTACCCCTACTCCCCACACCTCCCCACCTACCCCTACTCCCCCTACACCTCCCCACCCCCCCTACCCCCACACCTCCCCCACCTACCCCTACTCCCCACCCACACCTCCCCACCTACCCCTACTCCCCACACCTCCCCACCTACCCCTACTCCCCCTACCCACCTACCCCTACTCCCTACCATACCCAGGAAGCTGGGTCTCTTCATGTGTCTATTACTGAACAGAATTATCATCAATTATCATCCATCCTCCCCACCTACCCCTACTCCCCACACCTCCCCCCTACTCCCTACTCATACACAGGAAGCTGGGTCTCTTCATGTGTCTATTACTGAACAGAATTATCATGTTATCAATTATCATCCATCCTCCCCACCTACCCCTACTCCCCACCTCCCCACCTACCCCTACTCCCTACTCCCCCTACTCCCTACTCATACACAGGAAGCTGGGTCTCTTCATGTGTCTATTACTGAACAGAATTATCATGTTATCAATTATCATCCATCCTTATCCCAGTCTGCTGTTCCCACATGCTTCAAGAGGGCCACCATTGTCCCTGTTCCCAAGAAAGCTAAGGTAACTGAGCTAAACGACTACCACCCCGTAGCACTCACTTCCGTCATCATGAAGTGCTTTGAGAGACTAGTCAAGGACCATATCACCTCCACCCTACCTGACACCCTAGACCCACTCCAATTTGCTTACCGCCCAAATAGTTCCACAGACGACGCAATCGCAACCACACTGCACACTGCCCTAACCCACCTGGACAAGAGGAATACCTATGTGAGAATGCTGTTCATCGACTACAGCTCAGCATTTAACACCATAGTACCCTCCAAACTCGTCATCAAGCTCGAGTCCCTGGGTCTCGACCCCGCCCTGTGCAACTGGACTTCCTGACGGGCCGCCCCCAGGTGGTGAGGGTAGGTAACAACATCTCCACCCCGCTGATCCTCAACACTGGGGCCCCACAAGGGTGCGTTCTGAGCCCTCTCCTGTACTCCCTGTTCACCCACGACTCCGTGGCCATGCACGCCTCCAACTCAATCATCAAGTTTGCTGACGACACAACAGTGGTAGGCTTGATTACCAACAACGACGAGATGGCCTACAGGGAGGAGGTGAGGGCCCTCGGAGTGTGGTGTCAGGAAAATAACCTCACACTCAACGTCAACAAAACTAAGGAGATGATTGTGGATTTTGGGAAACAGCAGAGGGAGCACCCCCCTATCCACATCGACGGGACAGTAGTGGAGAGGGTAGTAAGTTAAGTTCCTCGGCGTACACATCACGGACAAACTGAATTGGTCCACCCACACAGACAGCGCCGTGAAGAAGGCGCAGCAGCGCCTCTTCAACCTCAGGAGGCTGAAGAAATTCAGCTTGTCACCAAAAGCACTCACAAACTTCTACAGATGCACAATCGAGAGCATCCTGTCGGGCTGTATCACCGCCTGGTACGGCAACTGCTCCGCCCACAACCGTAAGGCTCTCCAGAGGGTAGTGAGGTCTGCGCAACGCATCACCGGGGGCAAACTACCTGCCCTCCAGGACACCTACACCACCCGATGTCACAGGAAGGCCATAAAGATCATCAAGGACGACAACCACCCGAGCCACTGCCTGTTCACCCCGCTATCATCCAGAAGACGAGGTCAGTACAGGTGCATCAAAGCTGGGACCGAGAGACTGAAAAACAGCTTCTATCTCAAGGCCATCAGACTGTTAAACAGCCACCACTAACATTGAGTGGCTGCTGCCAACACACTGACTCAACTCCAGCCACTTTAATAATGGGAATTGATGGAAATTGATGTAAAATATATCACTAGCTACTTTAAACAATGCTACTTAATATAATGTTTACATACCCTACATTACTCATCTCATATGTATACACTGTACTCTATATCATCTACTACATCTTTATGTAATACATGTATCACTAGCCACTTTAAACTATGCCACTTTGTTTACATACCCTACATTACTCATCTCATATGTGTATACTGCACTCAATACCATCTACTGCATCTTGCCTATGCCGTTCTGTACCATCACTCATTCATATATCTTTATGTACATATTCTTAATCCCTTTACACTTGTGTGTATAAGGTAGTAGTTGTGGAATTGTTAGGTTAGATTACTCGTTGGTTATTACTGCATTGTCGGAACTAGAAGCACAAGCATTTCGCTACACTCACATTAACATCTGCTAACCATGTGTATGTGACAAATAAAATTGATTTGATGTTGAATACGGGACAGTCTTCCTGTCTGTATGGATGTGATAGACTAGGATATTATCTGAATGGACAGTCTTCCTGTCTGTATGGATGTGATAGACTAGGATACTATCTGAATGGACAGTCTTCCTGTCTGTATGGATGTGATAGACTAGGATACTATCTGAATGGACAGTCTTCCTGTCTGTATGGATGTGATAGACTAGGATACTATCTGAATGGACAGTCTTCCTGCCTGTATGGATGTGATAGACTAGGATACTATCTGAATGGACAGTCTTCCTGCCTGTATGGATGTGATAGACTAGGATACTATCTGAATGGACAGTCTTCCTGTCTGTATGGATGTGTTAGACTAGGATACTATCTGAATGGACAGTCTTCCTGCCTGTATGGATGTGATAGACTAGGATACTATCTGAATGGACAGTCTTCCTGCCTGTATGGATGTGATAGACTAGGATACTATCTGAATGGACAGTCTTCCTGCCTGTATGGATGTGATAGACTAGGATACTATCTGAATGGACAGTCTTCCTGCCTGTATGGATGTGATAGACTAGGATACTATCTGAATGGACAGTCTTCCTGTCTGTATGGATGTGATAGACTAGGATACTATCTGAATGGACAGTCTTCCTGCCTGTATGGATGTGATACACTAGGATACTATCTGAATGGACAGTCCACGTGAGTAAAACATTTAAGAGTGTTAATCCTGGCAAGGCTGCCGGCCCAGACGCCATCCCTAGCCACGTCCTCAGAGCATGGCAGACCAGCTGACTGGAGTGTTTACAGACATATTCAACCTCTCCCTATCCCAGTCTGCTGTCCCCACATGCTACAAGATGTCCACCATTGTTCCTGTTCCCAAGAAAACGAAGGTAACTGAACTAAATGACTATCGCCCCGTAGCACACACTTCTGTCATCATGAAGTGTTTTGAGAGGCTAGTCAAGGATCATATCTCCTCCACCTTACCTGCCACATTAGACAGACTGCAATTCGCATACTGCGGGCACTAATGTTGGGCGATTAAGACTGGCTCGCATGCGGCATTCCAATTCATTCCAAAAGGTGTTCGATGGGGTTGAGGTCAGGGTTCTGAACAGGCCAGTCAAGATCTTCCACACAGATCTTGACAAACCATTTCTGTATGGACCTCGCTTTGTGCACGGGGGCATTGTCATGCTGACAGGGGCCTTCCCCGAACTGTTGCCACAAAGTTGGAAGTATAGAATCGTCTATGTCATTGTATGCTGTAGTGTTAAGATTTCCCTTCACTGGAACTAAGAGGCCCGAACCATGAAAAACAGCCCCAGACCATTATCCCTCCTCCACCAAACTTTACAGTTGGCACGGCACTATGCTTTGGGGCAGGTAGTGTTCTCCTGGCATCCGCCAAATCGGACTGCCAGATGGTAAAGTGTGATTCATCACTCCAGAGAACGCGTTTCCACTGCTCCAGAGTCTAATGGCGTCGAGCTTTACACCACTCCAGCCCGACAAACAGTTATTGTGCTGACGTTGCTTCCAGAGGCAGTTTGGAACTCTGTAGTGAGTGTTACAACTCAGGACAGACTATGTTTACACGCTACACGCTTTAGCCACTGAGTCTGTCCTCTGGTCCCCCTCTCTGTCCTCTGGTCCCCCTCTCTGTCCTCTGGTCCCCCTCTCTGTCCTCTGCTCCCCCCCCCTGTGTCCTCTGCTCCCCCTCTCGGTCCTCTGCTCCCCCTCTCGGTCCTCTGCTCCCCCTCTCGGTCCTCTGCTCCCCCTCTCTGTCCTCTGCTCCCCCTCTCTGTCCTCTGCTCCCCCTCTCTGTCCACTTCTTCCTCTCTGTCCTCTGCTCCCTCTCTGTCCTCTGCTCCCCCTCTCTGTCCTCTGCTCCCGCTCTCTGTCCTCTGCTCCCGCTCTCTGTCCTCTGCTCCCCCTCTCTGTCCTCTGCTCCCCTCTCTGTCCTCTGCTCCCGCTCTCGGTCCTCTGCTCCCCCTCTCGGTCCTCTGCTCCCCCTCTCGGTCCTCTGCTCCCCCTCTCGGTCCTCTGCTCCTCTCGGTCCTCTGCTCCCCTCTCGGTCCTCTGCTCCCTCTCTGTCCACTTCTTCCTCTCTGTCCTCTGCTCCCTCTCTGTCCACTTCTTCCTCTCTGGTCCCTCTCTGTCCTCTGGTCCCTCTCTGTCCACTTCTTCCTCTCTGTCCTCTGCTCCCTCTCTGCTCCCTCTCTGTCCTCTGCTCCCTCTCTGTCCTCTGCTCCCTCTCTGTCCTCTGCTCCCTCTCTGTCCTCTGCTCCCTCTCTGTCCTCTGCTCCCTCTCTGTCCTCTGCTCCCCCTCTCTGTCCTCTGCTCTTCCTCTCTGTCCTCTGGTCCCTCTCTGTCCTCTGGTCCCTCTCTGTCCTCTGGTCCCTCTCTGTCCTCTGGTCCCTCTCTGTCCTCTGGTCCCTCTCTGTCCTCTGGTCCCTCTCTGTCCACTTCTTCCTCTCTGTCCACTTCTTCCCTCTCTGTCCACTTCTTCCTCTCTGTCCACTGCTTCCTCTCTGTCCTCTGCTCCCTCTCTGTCCTCTGGTCCCTCTCTGTCCTCTGGTCCCTCTCTGTCCTCTGGTCCCTCTCTGTCCTCTGGTCCCTCTCTGTCCTCTGGTCCCTCTCTGTCCTCTGGTTCCTCTCTGTCCACTTCTTCCTCTCTGTCCTCTGGTCCCTCTCTGTCCTCTGGTCCCTCTCTGTCCTCTGGTCCCTCTCTGTCCTCTGGTCCCTCTCTGTCCTCTGGTCCCTCTCTGTCCTCTGGTCCCTCTCTGTCCACTTCTTCCTCTCTGTCCTCTGGTCCCTCTCTGTCCTCTGGTCCCTCTCTGTCCTCTGGTCCCTCTCTGTCCTCTGGTCCCTCTCTGTCCACTTCTTCCTCTCTGTCCTCTGCTCCCCCTCTCTGTCCACTTCTTCCTCTCTGTCCTCTGCTCCCTCTCTGTCCTCTGCTCCCTCTATGTCCTCTGGTCCCTCTCTGTCCTCTGGTCCCTCTCTGTCCACTTCTTCCTCTCTGTCCTCTGCTCCCTCTCTGTCCACTTCTTCCTCTCTGTCCTCTGGTCCCTCTCTGTCCTCTGGTCCCTCTCTGTCCTCTGCTCCCCCTCTCTGTCCTCTGCTCCCCCTCTCTGTCCTCTGCTCCCCCTCTCTGTCCTCTGCTCCCCCTCTCTGTCCTCTGCTCCCCCTCTCTGTCCTCTGCTCCCCCTCTCTGTCCTCTGCTCCATCTCTCTGTCCTCTGCTCCATCTCTGTCCTCTGCTCCATCTCTGTCCTCTGCTCCATCTCTGTCCTCTGCTTCCTCCCTCTGTGTGTTACATTGACAGAGATTAGTTAGAAGAGTTGAGTCATTCCCCATCCTGAATGTTGGTCATGCTTTTAATCACCATTTGTCCTGATCTTATTTGTTCTAATGTTCTGTTGTCAGCCAGGTGAGACCTCTGGAACACACCTTAAGCAACAGTACATCCTGCCAAACACACCTCAACAGCCTCTCACTCTCTCTCTCTTCTCCCTCTCTCTCCTCTCCCTTTCTCTCATCTCCTTCCTATCCCTCTATCCCCCCACACACTATCTCTTCTCCCTCTCTCTCTTCTCCCTCTCTCTCCCTTTCTCTCATCTCCTTCCTACCCCTCTATCCCCCACACACTCTCTCTTCTCCCTCTCTCCCCTCTCCCTCTATCCCTCCTCTCCCTTTCTCTCATCTCCTTCCTACCCCTCTATCCCCCCACACACTCACTCTTCACCCTCTCTCCTCTCCCTCTCTCTCCTATCCCTCTATTCCTCCTCTCCCTTTCTCTCATCTCCTTCATATTCCTCTATCCCCCCTCACACTCTCTCATCTCCCTCTCTCTCCTCTCCCTTTCTCTCCTCTCCCTCTATCCCTCCTCACACTCTCTCCTCTCTCTCTCATATCCCTCTATCCCTCCTATCACTCTCTTCTCTCTCTCTCCTCTCTCTCCTCTCTCTCCTCTCCCTTTCTCTCCTCTCTCTCATATCCCTCTATCCCTCCTATCCCTCTCTTCTCTCTCCTCTCTCTCCCCTTCTGTCACTCAGAACATTAATGGTAGCCTGTTGAGTCCATCCCAGTAGCATACTGAACAGGATAGTGGTTAGAAGAATAGAGACTTGTCAGTGGGTCATTCACAATCCCCATCCATGCCTTTTGGTTATTCCTGCTTTTATTTTTACCCTAATGTTCTGTCTTCACAGTGCTCTCTACAGTACCTCCAGAACACACCTAGTACATCCTGCCTGCCAAGCCCACTTCGATCCCTGAGGCTACAGAATACAGCTGTCTCCTCCTCCTCTTTATATCACACCTAGCCAGCAGGACAGGGTGGGGCTGCGTTTATAACGTAATCATGTACTATCCCTGTTTACACAACCACTCTATACACACACACACACACACACACACACACACACACACACAGGACAATGTCCCCTGAACTCTGTGTGCTGCTAGCTACTACCAAAGCCTACGTCCCAAATGGCACCCTATTCACTACATAGTGCACTGCCTTTGACCAGGGACGTCCCAAATGGCTCCCTATTCACTACATAGTGCACTGCTTTTGACATAGAAATCAAATGGAATTGTATTTGTCCCATGAAGTTACCCTGAAATGCTTGTTTACGAGTCCTTCCCTAAAATTCAGAGATTTAAAATAGTAACACTAGATTAATTAAATACACAAGAAAGGAGTTAGACAGGAAGTACCAGATCAATGTGGAGCTATAGACAGGAAGTACCAGATCAATGTGGAGCTATATACAGGAAGTACCAGATCAATGTGGAGCTATAGACAGGAAGTACCAGATCAATTTGGAGCTATAGACAGGAAGTACCAGATCAATGTGGAGCTATAGACAGGAAGTACCAGATCAATGTGGAGCTATAGACAGGAAGTACTAGATCAATGTGGAGCTATAGACAGGAAGTACCAGATCAATGTGGAGCTATAGACAGGAAGTACCAGATCAATGTGGAGCTATAGACAGGAAGTACCAGATCAATGTGGAGCTATAGACAGGAAGTACCAGATCGATGTGGAGCTATAGACAGGAAGTACCAGATCAATGTGGAGCTATAGACAGGAAGTACCAGATCGATGTGGAGCTATAGACAGGAAGTACCAGATCAATGTGGAGCTATAGACAGGAAGTACTAGATCAATGTGGAGCTATAGACAGGAAGTACCAGATCAATGTGGAGCTATAGACAGGAAGTACCAGATCAATGTGGAGCTATAGACAGGAAGTACCAGATCAATGTGGAGCTATAGACAGGAAGTACCAGATCAATGTGGAGCTATAGACAGGAAGTACCAGATCGATGTGGAGCTATAGACAGGAAGTACCAGATCAATGTGGAGCTATAGACAGGAAGTACCAGATCGATGTGGAGCTATATACAGAAAGTACCAGATCAATGTGGAGCTATAGACAGGAAGTACCAGATCAATGTGGAGCTATATACAGGAAGTACCAGATCAATGTGGAGCTATATACAGGAAGTACCAGATCAATGTGGAGCTATAGACAGGAAGTACCAGATCAATGTGGAGCTATAGACAGGAAGTACCAGATCAATGTGGAGCTATATACAGGAAGTACCAGATCAACGTGGAGCTATAGACAGGAAGTACCAGATCAATGTGGAGCTATAGACAGGAAGTACCAGATCAATGTGGAGCTATAGACAGGAAGTACCAGATCAATGTGGAGCTATAGACAGGAAGTACCAGATCAATGTGGAGCTATATACAGGAAGTACCAGATCAATGTGGAGCTATAGACAGGAAGTACCAGATCAATGTGGAGCTATATACAGGAAGTACCAGATCAATGTGGAGCTATAGACAGGAAGTACCAGATCAATGTGGAGCTATAGACAGGAAGTACCAGATCAATGTGGAGCTATAGACAGGAAGTACCAGATCAATGTGGAGCTATATACCAGATCAATGTGGAGCTATAGACAGGAAGTACCAGATCAATGTGGAGCTATACAGGAAGTACCAGAAGTAGCCAGATCAATGTGGAGCTATATACAGGAAGTACCAGATCAATGTGGAGCTATATACAGGAAGTACCAGACAGGAAGTACCAGATCAATGTGGAGCTATATACCAGATCAGGGAGCTAGTACCAGATCAATGTGGAGCTATAGATCAGGGAGCTAAGTACCAGATCAATGTGGAGCTATATACAGGAAGTACCAGATCAATGTGGAGCTATATACAGGAAGTACCAGATCAATGTGGAGCTATAGACAGGAAGTACCAGATCAATGGAAGTGATCAATGTGGAGCTATATACAGGAAGTACCAGATCAATGTGGCGCTATATACAGGAAATACCAGATCAATGTGGAGCTATATACAGGAAGTACCAGATCAATGTGGAGCTATATACAGGAAGTACTAGATCAATGTGGAGCTATATACAGGAAGTACCAGATCACTGTGGAACTATATACATGAAGTACCAGATCAATGTGGAGCTATATACAGGAAGTACCAGATCAATGTGGAGCTATATACAGGAAGTACCAGATCAATGTGGAGCTATATACAGGAAGTACCAGATCAATGTGGAGCTATAGACAGGAAGTACCAGATCAATGTGGAGCTATAGACAGGAAGTACCAGATCAATGTGGAGCTATATACAGGAAGTACCAGTGGAGCTATATACAGGAAGTACCATATCAATGTGGAGCTATATACAGGAAGTACCAGATCAATGTGGAGCTATAGACAGGAAGTACCAGATCAATGTGGAGCTATATACAGGAAGTACCAGATCAATGTGGCGCTATATACAGGAAGTACCAGTACCAGATCAATGTGGAGCTATAGACAGGAAGTACCAGATCAATGTGGAGCTATAGACAGGAAGTACCAGATCAATGTGGCGCTATATACAGGAAGTACCAGTACCAGATCAATGTGGAGCAATCAGCATCAGGATAGATAATAAGGTATTGGAGGTAGATATGTACATGAAGGCAGGGTAAAGTGACATCAGGATAGATAATAATAAGGTATTAGAGGTAGATATGTACATGAAGGCAGGGTAAAGTGACATCAGGATAGATAATAAGGTATTTGAGGTAGATATGTACATGAAGGTAGACTGACTAGGCATCAGGATAGATAATAATAAGGTATTTGAGGTAGATATGTACATGAAGGCAGGGTAAAGTGACATCAGGATAGATAATAATAAGGTATTTGAGGTAGATATGTACATGAAGGCAGGGTAAAGTGACTAGACATCAGGATAGATAATAATAAGGTATTTGAGGTAGATATGTACATGAAGGCAGGGTAAAGTGACTAGACATCAGGATAGATAATAATAAGGTATTAGAGGTAGATATGTACATGAAGGCAGGGTAAAGTGACTAGACATCAGGATAGATAATAATAAGGTATTGGAGGTAGATATGTACATGAAGGCAGGGTGAAGTGACTAGGCATCAGGATAGATAATAATAAGGTATTTGAGGTAGATATGTACATGAAGGTAAAGTGACTAGACATCAGGATAGATAATAATATGTGTAAAATAAACAGAGTAGCAGGAAATGATGAGTGTAAAAGTGTGTGTGCGAATGTCAACAATAGTGTACAGTACTATATAGGGAATAGGGTGTGCGATTTTGGGACACAGACCCAACCGTTCTGCTGGGAGGGAAGGAGACTTCGGGCGGGTACACAGACCTAAAGACCCAAAGCAATAAGCCCAGGGGGGTACAAAGACCTAAAGCCTTGGCTCAATAGACAACTTATTATATTTCAGTAAAAGAAGGCGAGGGTGGAGGAGAGGGGATAAGGTGTGTATACACAACCCTTTTGTATGAGCGTGGAGCCTATTGCCCTGGTTATCAATGAGGAGAGTCTGAAAGAGGCAGAATTCCTCAGGTAAGGAACCAGGGTGGAGGGACTAGCCCAGACAGGCACAACAGGGTTGGGTTCTCCAACCTGCCAGAGGCCTTGGAGGTCTTCACTGTGTTGACAATACATCACAACTAAACACACTGCTGGGGGCTGTACATAGCACGGCCCCTTCAACGCAAGTAGACAGACAGACAGACAGACAGACAGACAGACAGACAGTGAAAGCTACACAGACAGACAGACAGACAGAGCTACACAGACAGACAGACAGACAGACAGACAGACAGAGCTACTCAGACAGACAGACAGTGAAAGCTAGACAGACAGACAGACAGACAGAGCTACACAGACAGACAGACAGACAGACAGACAGACAGACAGAGCTACTCAGACAGACAGACAGACAGACAGACAGACAGACAGACAGACAGACAGACAGACAGAGCTACTCAGACAGACAGACAGACAGACAGACAGACAGACAGAGCTACTCAGACAGACAGACAGACAGACAGACAGACAGACAGACAGTGAAAGCTACACAGACAGACAGACAGACAGACAGACAGACAGACAGAGCTACACAGACAGACAGACAGTGAAAGCTACACAGACAGACAGACAGACAGGGGTTGGGGGACGTGGGGGTTGGGGGGGGCGTGGGGGTTGGGGGACGTGGGGGTTGGGGGAAGTGGGGGTTGGGGGAAGTGGGGGGGGGACGTGGGGTTGGGGACGTGGGGGGGACGTTGGGGGGACGTGGGGTTGGGGGACGTGGGTGTTGGGGACGTGGGGGTTGGGGGACGTGGGGGTTGGGGGACGGGGGGGGGTTGGGGGACGTGGGGGTTGGGGGACGTGGGGGTTGGGGGACGTGGGGTTGGGGACGTGGGGGTTGAGGAAGTGGGGGTTGGGGGACGTGGGCATTGGGGGAAGTGGGGGTAGGGGGACGTGGGCATTGGGGGAAGTGAGGGTGGGGGTAGGGGGATGTGGGCATTGGGGGAAGTGGGGGTAGGGGACGTGGGCATTGGGGGACGTGGGGGGGGGAAGTTGGGGACGTGGGGGTTGGGGGTTGGGGAAGGGGTTGGGGGTTTGGGGGACGTGGGGGGGGTTGGGGGACGTGGGGGTTGGGGAAGTTGGGGGACGTTTGGGGGCGTGGGGGTTGGGGACGTGGGGGTTGGGGAAGTGGGGTTTGGGGGTTGGGGGACGTGGGGGGGGAAGTGGGGGTAGGGGGACGTGGGGGTTGGGGGAAGTGGGGGTTGGGGACGTGGGGGTTGGGGGACGTGGGAAGTGGGGTTGGGGGACGTGGGGTTGGGGGACGTGGGGTTGGGGGACGTGGGGGTTGGGGACGTGGGGGTTGGGGGACGTGGGGTTGGGGAAGTGGGGGTTGGGGAAGTGGGGTTGGGGGACGTGGGCATTGGGGGGAAGTGAGGGTGGGGGTAGGGGGACGTGGGCATTGGGGGACATGGTTACATTGTGAGGCATTTAAAAATCATAATAAAAGACTGGTAGCAGCAGTTGAGATGTGTGTGTAGCATGAATGTACGTGTGTGTGTGTAGCATGAATGTAGGGTTAGTGTTAGAGTTACGTGTACGTGTGTGTGTGTGTGTGTGTGTGTGTGTGTGTGTGTGTGTGTGTGTGTGTGTGTGTGTGTAAGGTGTGGAGAATCAAAGCAGGTGGTCAGTCCAGTTCAAGTGTTCAGCAGTCTGATGGCTTGTAGACAGAAACTGTCTCTGAACCTGTTAGTATCAGACCTCATGCTCCAATACAGTCTGCCCAAGAGTAAGGGAGAGAACAGCTCATGGTGGAGATAGAATGGAGGGAGGGAGAATAGATCTAGAGATGGAGTCAGAGATATAATGGAGGGAGGGAGAATAGATCTAGAGATGGAGTCAGAGATAGAATGGAGGGAGGGAGAATAGATCTAGAGATGGGGGACGTGCTGCCTCTACGCTCTAACCACTAGGATACTTGCCGCCTCTACGCTCTAACCGCTAGGCTACATGTTTCCTCTACACTCTAACCGCTAGGCTACATGTTTCCTCTACACTCTAACCGCTAGGCTACATGTCTCCTCTACACTCTAACCACTAGGCTACATGCCTCCTCTACACTCTAACCACTAGGCTACATGCCTCCTCTACACTCTAACCACTAGGCTACATGCCTCCTCTACACTCTAACCACTAGGCTACATGCCTCCTCTACACTCTAACCACTAGGCTACATGCCTCCTCTACACTCTAACCACTAGGCTACATGCCTCCTCTACACTCTAACCACTAGGCTACATGCCTCCTCTACACTCTAACCACTAGGCTACATGCCTCCTCTACACTCTAACCACTAGGCTACATGCCTCCTCTACACTCTAACCACTAGGCTACATGCCTCCTCTACACTCTAACCACTAGGCTACATGCCTCCTCTACACTCTAACCACTAGGCTACATGCCTCCTCTACACTCTAACCACTAGGCTACATGCCTCCTCTACACTCTAACCACTAGGCTACATGCCTCCTCTACACTCTAACCACTAGGCTACATGCCTCCTCTACACTCTAACCACTAGGCTACATGCCTCCTCTACACTCTAACCACTAGGCTACATGCCTCCTCTACACTCTAACCACTAGGCTACATGCCTCCTCTACACTCTAACCACTAGGCTACATGCCTCCTCTACACTCTAACCACTAGGCTACATGCCTCCTCTACACTCTAACCACTAGGCTACATGCCTCCTCTACACTCTAACCACTAGGCTACATGCCTCCTCTACACTCTAACCACTAGGCTACATGCCTCCTCTACACTCTAACCACTAGGCTACATGCCTCCTCTACACTCTAACCACTAGGCTACATGCCTCCTCTACACTCTAACCACTAGGCTACATGCCTCCTCTACACTCTAACCACTAGGCTACATGCCTCCTCTACACTCTAACCACTAGGCTACATGCCTCCTCTACACTCTAACCACTAGGCTACATGCCTCCTCTACACTCTAACCACTAGGCTACATGCCTCCTCTACACTCTAACCACTAGGCTACATGCCTCCTCTACACTCTAACCACTAGGCTACATGCCTCCTCTACACTCTAACCACTAGGCTACATGCCTCCTCTACACTCTAACCACTAGGCTACATGCCTCCTCTACACTCTAACCACTAGGCTACATGCCTCCTCTACACTCTAACCACTAGGCTACATGCCTCCTCTACACTCTAACCACTAGGCTACATGCCTCCTCTACACTCTAACCACTAGGCTACATGCCTCCTCTACACTCTAACCACTAGGCTACATGCCTCCTCTACACTCTAACCACTAGGCTACTTGCCGCCCCTCCACTCTAACCACTAGGCTACATGCCGCCCCTCCACTCTAACCACTAGGCTACTTGCCGCCCCTCCACTCTAACCACTAGGCTACTTGCCGCCCCTCCACTCTAACCACTAGGCTACCTACCGCCCCTCCACTCTAACCACTAGGCTACCTACCTCCTCTCCACTCTAACCACTAGGCTACATGCCGCCTCTCCACTCTAACCACTAGGCTACTTGCCGCCCCTCCACTCTAACCACTAGGCTACTTGCCGCCCCTCCACTCTAACCACTAGGCTACTTGCCGCCCCTCCACTCTAACCACTAGGCTACTTGCCGCCCCTCCACTCTAACCACTAGGCTACCTACCTCCTCTCCACTCTAACCACTAGGCTACTTGCCGCCCCTCCACTCTAACCACTAGGCTACCTACCTCCTCTACACTCTAACCACTAGGCTACATGCCTCCTCTACACTCTAACCACTAGGCTACATGCCTCCTCTACACTCTAACCACTAGGATACATGCCTCCTCTACACTCTAACCACTACGCTACATGCCTCCTCTACACTCTAACCACTAGGCTACATGCCTCCTCTACACTATAACCACTAGGCTACATGCCTCCTCTACACTCTAACCACTAGGCTACATGCCTCCTCTACACTCTAACCACTAGGCTACATGCCTCCTCTACACTCTAACCACTAGGCTACATGCCTCCTCTACACTCTAACCACTAGGCTACATGCCTCCTCTACACTCTAACCACTAGGCTACATGCCTCCTCTACACTCTAACCACTAGGCTACCTACCTCCTCTACACTCTAACCACTAGGCTACATGCCTCCTCTACACTCTAACCACTAGGCTACTTGCCGCCCCTCCACTCTAACCACTAGGCTACTTGCCGCCCCTACACTCTAACCACTAGGCTACTTGCCGCCCCTACACTCTAACCACTAGGCTACTTGCCGCCCCTCCACTCTAACCACTAGGCTACTTGCCGCCCCTCCACTCTAACCACTAGGCTACATGCCGCCCCTACACTCTAACCACTAGGCTACATGCCTCCTCTACACTCTAACCACTAGGCTACATGCCTCCTCTACACTCTAACCACTAGGCTACATGCCTCCTCTACACTCTAACCACTAGGCTACCTACCTCCTCTACACTCTAACCACTAGGCTACTTGCCGCCCCTCCACTCTAACCACTAGGCTACTTGCCGCCCCTCCACTCTAACCACTAGGCTACTTGCCGCCCCTCCACTCTAACCACTAGGCTACATGCCGCCCCTACACTCTAACCACTAGGCTACATGCCTCCTCTACACTCTAACCACTAGGCTACATGCCTCCTCTACACTCTAACCACTAGGCTACCTCCCCCCTCCACTCTAACCACTAGGCTACATGCCTCCTCTACACTCTAACCACTAGGCTACTTGCCGCCCCTACACTCTAACCACTAGGCTACTTGCCGCCCCTACACTCTAACCACTAGGCTACTTGCCGCCCCTCCACTCTAACCACTAGGCTACTTGCCGCCCCTCCACTCTAACCACTAGGCTACATGCCGCCCCAGGGTAGCCTAGTGGTTAGAGAACTAGATGGCTTCTAATTGATCCTTTAGGTGTTAAGGTGCACACCTGTATATGCATACTACAGCCCACCAACCTAATGCATTTTAATGAATTCATTTAGTAGTGCATTGGGCCCAGTGCAGGAGAGTAATCCTAAATATAATGCTGTAGTAGACATTAAAGCAGAATGGATCACCTCTCATATCTACCGCCATCACTCCAGTGTCCCTGTCTCCTTCCCCCTATACATATCTACCTCCATCACTCCAGTATCCCTGTCTCCTTCCCTCTATACATATCTACCTCCATTACTCCAGTGTCCCTGTCTCCTTCCCCCTATACATATCTACCTCCATCACTCCAGTATCCCTGTCCCCTTCCCCCTATACATATCTACCTCCATCACTCCAGTATCCCTGTCCCCTTCCCCCTATACATATCTACCTCCATCACTCCAGTATCCCTGTCTCCTTCCCCCTATACATATCTACCTCCATTACTCCAGTATCCCTGTCTCCTTCCCCCTATACATATCTACCTCCATCACTCCAGTATCCCTGTCCCCTTCCCCCTATACATATCTACCTCCATCACTCCAGTATCCCTGTCTCCTTCCCTCTATACATATCTACCTACCTCCATCACTCCAGTATCCCTGTCACCTTCCCCCTATACATATCTACCTCCATCACTCCAGTATCCCTGTCTCCTTACCCCCCTATACATATCTACCTCCATCACTCCAGTATCCCTGTTTCCTTCCCCCTATACATATCTACCTCCATCACTCCAGTATCCCTGTCTCCTTCCCTCTATACATATCTACCTACCTCCATCACTCCAGTATCCCTGTCACCTTCCCCCTATACATATCTACCTCCATCACTCCAGTATCCCTGTCTCCTTACCCCTATACATATCTACCTCCATCACTCCAGTATCCCTGTCTCCTTCCCCCTATACATATCTACCTCCATCACTCCAGTATCCCTGTCTCCTTACCCCTATACATATCTACCTCCATCACTACAGTATCCCTGTCCCCTTCCCCCTATACATATCTACCTCCATCACTCCAGTATCCCTGTCTCCTTCCCCCTATACATATCTACCTCCATCACTCCAGTATCCCTGTCTCCTTCCCCCTATACATATCTACCTCCATCACTCCAGTATCCCTGTCCTCTTCCCCCTATACATATCTACCTCCATCACTCCAGTATCCCTGTCTCCTTCCCCCTATACATATCTACCTCCATCACTCCAGTATCCCTGTCTCCTTCCCCTATACATATCTACCTCCATCACTCCAGTATCCCTGTCTCCTTACCCCTATACATATCTACCTCCATCACTCCAGTATCCCTGTCTCCTTCCCCCCTATACATATCTACCTCCATCACTACAGTATCCCTGTCTCCTTCCCCCCTATACATATCTACCTCCATCACTACAGTATCCCTGTCTCCTTCCCCCTATACATATCTACCTCCATCACTACAGTATCCCTGTCTCCTTCCCCCTATACATATCTACCTCCATCACTACAGTATCCCTGTTTCCTTCCCCCTATACATATCTACCTCCATCACTACAGTATCCCTGTCTCCTTCCCCCCTATACATATCTACCTCCATCACTACAGTATCCCTGTCTCCTTCCCCCTATACATATCTACCTCCATCACTACAGTATCCCTGTCCCCTTCCCCCTATACATATCTACCTCCATCACTACAGTATCCCTGTCTCCTTCCCCCTATACATATCTACCTCCATCACTACAGTATCCCTGTCTCCTTCCCCCCTATACATATCTACCTCCATCACTACAGTATCCCTGTCTCCTTCCCCCTATACATATCTACCTCCATCACTACAGTATCCCTGTCTCCTTCCCCCCTATACATATCTACCTCCATCACTACAGTATCCCTGTTTCCTTCCCCCTATACATATCTACCTCCATCACTCCAGTATCCCTGTCTCCTTCCCCCCTATACATATCTACCTCCATCACTACAGTATCCCTGTCTCCTTCCCCCTGTACATTGTCAACATGGACCTGACCCTGTATATAGTCTGATACTGTAGAGTTACTTTCTTGAGTTCTTATTTCTTATTTTTTTATTTCTCATTTGTTTCATTTGGTTACCATGGTTACAGTCTGATACTACAGATACTTTGTTTCTGTTCCACCTTTATGTTATTGGTAGTGCTACGTTGACTGGTTACCATGGTTACAGTCTGATACTACAGATACTTTGTTTCTGTTCCACCTTTATGTTATTGTTAGTGCTACGTTGACTGGTTACCATGGTTACAGTCTGATACTACAGATACTTTGTTTCTGTTCCACCTTTATGTTATTGTTAGTGCTACGTTGACTGGTTACCATGGTTACAGTCTGATACTACAGATACTTTGTTTCTGTTCCACCTTCATGTTATTGTTAGTGCTACGTTGACTGGTTACCATGGTTACAGTCTGATACTACAGATACTTTGTTTCTGTTCCACCTTTATGTTATTGTTAGTGCTACGTTGACTGGTTACCATGGTTACAGTCTGATACTACAGATACTTTGTTTCTGTTCCACCTTTATGTTATTGTTAGTGCTACGTTGACTGGTTACCATGGTTACAGTCTGATACTACAGATACTTTGTTTCTGTTCCACCTTTATGTTATTGTTAGTGCTACGTTGACTGGTTACCATGGTTACAGTCTGATACTACAGATACTTTGTTTCTGTTCCACCTTTATGTTATTGGTAGTGCTACGTTGACTGGTTACCATGGTTACAGTCTGATACTACAGATACTTTGTTTCTGTTCCACCTTTATGTTATTGTTAGTGCTACGTTGACTGGTTACCATGGTTACAGTCTGATACTACAGATACTTTGTTTCTGTTCCACCTTTATGTTATTGTTAGTGCTACGTTGACTGGTTACCATGGTTACAGTCTGATACTACAGATACTTTGTTTCTGTTCCACCTTTATGTTATTGTTAGTGCTACGTTGACTGGTTACCATGGTTACAGTCTGATACTACAGATACTTTGTTTCTGTTCCACCTTTATGTTATTGTTAGTGCTACGTTGACTGGTTACCATGGTTACAGTCTGATACTACAGATACTTTGTTTCTGTTCCACCTTTATGTTATTGTTAGTGCTACATTGACTGGTTACCATGGTTACAGTCTGATACTACAGATACTTTGTTTCTGTTCCACCTTTATGTTATTGTTAGTGCTACGTTGACTGGTTACCATGGTTACAGTCTGATACTACAGATACTTTGTTTCTGTTCCACCTTTATGTTATTGTTAGTGCTACGTTGACTGGTTACCATGGTTACAGTCTGATACTACAGATACTTTGTTTTTATTTTTAGTGCTACGTTGACTGGTTACCATGGTTACAGTCTGATACTACAGATACTTTGTTTCTGTTCCACCTTTATGTTATTGGTAGTGCTACGTTGACTACTACATCGTTGGGTTTAAACTTTGCAAGAAAGGCATTTCACTGTACTTGTGCACGTGACATTAAAACTTGAAACTTTTCTTGTTGAAAAGGGCATGTGTGACATCGATATTAGTCAGAAACATTTTTAAAAAAGAAGCAAAGTAAGTTAATTTTGGTCATGAAGGTCAATCATCTTCCTACACGGAGTTGTGAGATTTGAAATGTTCGTCAAGACCTACCTGAGGGCTGGGTTTTGATTTGCCCACAACCACTAAGACGAACCACTGTGGTGACTAGTGTCTATTTATTTTATTTTATTTTACCTTTATTTAACCAGGCAAGTCAGTTAAGAACAAATTCTTATTTTCAATGACGGCCTACAAACAGTGGGTTAACTGCCTGTTCAGGGGCAGAATGACAGATTTGTACCTTGTCAGCTCAGGGGTTTGAACTTGCAACCTTCCGGCTACTAGTCCAACGCTCTAACCACTAGGCTACCCTGCCACCTCTACACTCTAACCACTAGGCTACCCTGCCTCCTCTACACTCTAACCACTAGGCTACCCTACCACCTCTACACTCTAACCACCAGGCTACCCTACCACCTCTACACTCTAACCACTAGGCTACCCTGCCTCCTCTACACTCTAACCACTAGGCTACCCTGCCTCCTCTACACTCTAACCACTAGGCTACCCTACCACCTCTACACTCTAACCACTAGGCTACCCTACCACCTCTACACTCTAACCACTAGGCTACCCTGCCTCCTCTACACTCTAACCACTAGGCTACCCTGCCTCCTCTACACTCTAACCACTAGGCTACCCTGCCTCCTCTACACTCTAACCACGAGGCTACCCTGCCTCCTCTACACTCTAACCACGAGGCTACCCTGCCTCCTCTACACTCTAACCACTAGAGCGTCTGCTAAATGACTTAAATGTAAATGTAAATGTCTACACTCTAACCACTAGGCTACCCTGCCTCCTCTACACTCTAACCACTAGGCTACCCTACCACCTCTACACTCTAACCACTAGGCTACCCTGCCACCACTACACTCTAACCACTAGGCTACCCTGCCTCCTCTACACTCTAACCACTAGGCTACCCTAGTAGCAGACAGTGAAACAGACAGACAGACAGCAGCTATGTCTTTGTTTACATATGTTTTTTTTTTACTTGAGAAATACCCCACCAAACACCTACATGTCAAATTGTGTGACTAAAAGCTCCTTTGCGGACTTTTTTCTCTCTCAAAATTAACTATCCAACATTCATTCTGACTATTTTGAGGAAGGGACACTGGCTTTATTCCTATGGTGTCTCATTGGGGACAAACATCAGTAACTGCCACACCGAACCACACTGCCTAAAGACTCTTTGTTTTTTTTCCTAACGAGCAAAAGAAAACCAATAGGTGCGTTCAGTTGCTCTTTAAGAGGCAACATCTGTATGTGTTAGAGCGCCCTCTGCTGCTCATCTCAGTAGTTGCTACTGGTTCCAGCAGGTACAGTCAGGCCTGCTCTAAAATGTAGAAATAGAAATCAACCAAGTCCACCAGTGAATGAGCTATACTTAGATGCATGGCTTTGATTTTCTCCAGACCAAAAAGCTTGTAATACTGGAAAGTGTATGAGCAAATAGGCAAATCCACGGTTTAGGAAAGGTAAGGGGGTGTGTATTTGAAGGTGGGATCTCAGCAAGGTATCACTTATTCCCAGACAGACACCGCTCTCTCTCTTCTTCCCTGAGTCTGTTTATAGCCATCTCTCTCTCTCTCTTCCATGAGTCTGTTTACAGCCATCTCTCTCTCTCTTCCCTGAGTCTGTTTACAGCCATCTCTCTCTCTCTCTTCCCTGAGTCTGTTTACAGCCATCTCTCTCTCTCTCTCTCTCTCTTCCCTGAGTCTGTTTACAGCCATCTCTCCCTCTCTCTTCCCTGAGTCTGTTTACAGCCATCTCTCTCTCTCTCTCTCTTCCCTGAGTCTGATTACAGCCACATCTCTCTCTCTCTTCCCTGAGTCTGTTTACAGCCATCTCTCTCTCTTCCCTGAGTCTGTTTATAGCCATCTCTCTCTCTTCCCTGAGTCTGTTTACAGCCATCTCTCTCTCTTCCCTGAGTCTGTTTATAGCCATCTCTCTCTCTCTTCCCTGAGTCTGTTTACAGCCATCTCTCTCTCTCTTCCCTGAGTCTGTCTATAGCCATCTCTCTCTCTCTTCCCTGAGTCTGTTTACAGCCACCTCTCTCTCTCTCTCTCTCTCTCTCTCTCTCTCTCTCTCTCTCTCTCTCTCTCTCTCTCTCTCTCTCGAGTCTGTTTATAGCCATCTCTCTCTCTCTCTCTCTTCCCGGAGTCTGTTTACATCCATCTCGCTATCTCTCTCTCTTCCCTGAGTATGTTTATAGCCATCTCGCTATCTCTCTCTCTTCCCTGAGTCTGTTTACAGCCATCTCGCTATCTCTCTCTCTTCCCTGAGTCTGTTTATAGCCATCTCGCTATCTCTCTCTCTTCCCTGAGTCTGTTTACAGCCATCTCGCTATCTCTCTCTCTTCCCTGAGACTGTTTACAGCCATCTCGCTATCTCTCTCTTCCCTGAGTATGTTTATAGCCATCTCGCTATCTCTATCTCTTCCCTGAGTCTGTTTACAGCCATCTCGCTATCTCTCTCTTCCATGAGTCTGTTTATAGCCATCTCGCTATCTCTCTCTTTCCTGAGTCTGTTTATAGCTATCTCGCTATCTCTCTCTTCCCTGAGTCTGTTTACAGCCATCTCGCTATCTCTCTCTCTTCCCTGTGTCTGTTTACAGCCATCTCGCTATCTCTCTCTTCCCTGAGTCTGTTTATAGCCATCTCGCTATCTCTCTCTCTTCCCTGAGTCTGTTTATAGCCATCTCGCTATCTCTCTCTTCCCTGAGTCTGTTTACAGCCATCTCGCTATCTCTCTCTCTTCCCTGAATCTGTTTATAGCCATCTCGCTATCTCTCTCTCTCTTCCCTGAGTCTGTTTATAGCTCTCTCTTCCCTGAGTCTGTTTACAGCCATCTCGCTATCTCTCTCTCTTCCCTGAGACTGTTTATAGCCATCTCGCTATCTCTCTTCCCTGAGTCTGTTTACAGCCATCTCGCTATCTCTCTCTTCCTGTGTCTGTTTACAGCCATCTCGCTATCTCTCTTCCCTGAGTCTGTTTACAGCCATCTCGCTATCTCTCTCTCTTCCCTGTGTCTGTTTACAGCCATCTCGCTATCTCTCTCTCTTCCCTGAGTCTGTTTATAGCCATCTCGCTATCTCTCTCTCTTCCCTGAGTCTGTTTATAGCCATCTCGCTATCTCTCTCTTCCCTGAGTCTGTTTACAGCCATCTCGCTATCTCTCTCTCTTCCCTGAGTCTGTTTATAGCTCTCCCTGTGTCTGTTTACAGCCATCTCGAGTCTGTTTATAGCCATCTCGCTCTCTCCCCTGAGTCTGTTTATAGCCATCTCGCTATCTCTCTCTCTTCCCTGAGTCTGTTTATAGCCATCTCGCTCTTCTCTTCCCTGAGTCTGTTTACAGCCATCTCTCTCTCTCCTTATCTCTCTCTTCCCTATGTCTGTTTATAGCCATCTCGCTATCTCTCTCTCTTCCCTGAGTCTGTTTACAGCCATCTCTCTCTCTCTCTCTCCTTATCTCTCTCTTCCCTATGTCTGTTTATAGCTCTCTCTTCCCTGAGTCTGTTTACAGCCATCTCGCTATCTCTCTCTCTTCCCTGAGTCTGTTTATAGCCATCTCGCTATCTCTCTCTCTTCCCTGAGTCTGTTTACAGCCATCTCTCTCTCTCTCCTTATCTCTCTCTTCCCTATGTCTGTTTATAGCCATCTCGCTATCTCTCTCTCTTCCCTGAGTCTGTTTACAGCCATCTCTCTCTCTCTCTCTCCTTATCTCTCTCTTCCCTATGTCTGTTTATAGCTCTCTCTTCCCTGAGTCTGTTTACAGCCATCTCTCTCTCTCCTTATCTCTCTCTTCCCTGAGTCTGTTTACAGCCATCGCTCTCTCTCTCCTTATCTCTCTCTTCCCTGAGTCTGTTTATAGCCATCTCGCTATCTCTCTCTCTCTTCCCTGAGTCTGTTTATAGCTCTCTCTTCCCCGAGTCTGTTTACAGCCATCTCGCTATCTCTCTCTCTTCCCTGAGACTGTTTACAGCCATCTCGCTATCTCTCTCTTCCCTGAGTCTGTTTATAGCCATCTCGCTATCTCTCTTCCCTGAGTATGTTTACAGCCATCTCGCTATCTCTCTCTCTTCCCTGTGTCTGTTTACAGCCAGCTCGCTATCTCTCTCTCTTCCCTGTGTCTGTTTACAGCCATCTCGCTATCTCTCTCTCTTCCCTGAGTCTGTTTACAGCCATCTCGCTATCTCTCTCTCTTCCCTGAGTCTGTTTATAGCCATCTCGCTATCTCTCTCTCTTCCCTGAGTCTGTTTATAGCCATCTCGCTATCTCTCTCTTCCCTGAGTCTGTTTATAGCTCTCTCTTCCCTGTGTCTGTTTACAGCCATCTCGCTATCTCTCTCTCTTCCCTGAGTCTGTTTATAGCCATCTCGCTATCTCTCTCTCTTCCCTGAGTCTGTTTATAGCCATCTCGCTATCTCTCTCTCTTCCCTGAG